>NC_092270.1:23853890-23876390 GCF_036320965.1 Panulirus ornatus
TCCCAGGGATATGCGTAAAACTGAAAGTTGATGGACAGAGATGGGTGATTATTGGTGCATATGCACCTCGGCATGAAAAGAAAGATCATTAGAGGCAAGTGTTTTGGGAGCAGCTGAATGAGTGTGTCAGTGGTTTTGATGCACAAGACCGGGATATAATGATGTGTGATTTCATTCCAAAGGTGAATAATGTGGCAGATGAGGGAATGATTGGTATACATGGGATGTTCAATGTTGTAAATGGAAATGGTGAAGAGCTTGTAGATTTATGTGCTGAAAAAGGACTGGTGATTGGGAATACCTGGTTCAAAAAGCGAAATATACATAAGTATACGTAAGTAAGTAGGAGCGATGGCCAGAGAGCGTTATTGGATTCCGTGTTAATTGACAAGCGTGCGAAAGAGAGACTTTTGGATGTTAATGTGCTGAGAGGTGCAACTGGAGGGATTTCTCATCATTATCTTTTGGAGGCGAAGTTGAAGATTTGTGGGGGTTTTAAGAAAAGAAGAAGAGGATGTTGGGGTGAAGAGAATGGTGAGAGTAAGTGAGCTTCGGAAGGACGCTTGTGTGAGGAAGTACCGGGAGAGACTGAGTACAGAATGGAAAAAGGTGAGAACAAAGGAGGTAAGGGGAGTGGGGTGGGGGAATGTGATGTATTTAGGGAATCAGTGATAGCTTGAGCAAAAGATGCTTGTGACATGAGAAGCGTGGGAGGTGGGTTGATTGTAAAGGGTAGTGAGTGGTGGGATGAAGAAGCAAGATTATTAGTGAAAGAGAAGAGAGAGGCATTTGGAGATTTTTGCAAGGAAAAATGCAAATGAGTGGGAGATGTATAAAAGAAAGAGGCAGGAGGTCAAGAGAAAAGTGCGAGGTGAAGAAGATAGCAAATGAGAGTTGGGGTGAAAGAGTATCATTAAATTTTAGGGATAATAAAAAGATGTTTTGGAAAGAGGTAAATAAAGTGCGTAAGACAAGGGAGCAACTGGGAACTTCAGTGAAGGGGGCTAATGGGGTGGTGATAACAAGTAGAAGTGGTGTGAGGAGATGGAGTGAGTATTTTGAGGATTTGTTGAATGTGGTTGATGATAGAGTGGCAGATATAGGGTGTTTTGGTCGAGGTGGTGTGCATAATGAGAGGGTTAGGGAAGATAATTTGGTAAACAGAAAAGAGGTAGTAAAAGCTTTCCGGAAGATGAAAGCCGGCAAGTCAGTAGGTTTCGATGGTATTGCAGTGGAATATATTAAAAAAGGGGGTGACTGTATTGTTGACTGGTTGGTAAGGTTATTTAATGTATGTATGACTCATGGTGAGATGCCTGAGGATTAGGGAAATGCTTGCATAGTGCTATTATACAAAGGCAAAGGAGATAAGAGTGAGTGCTCAAATCACAGAGGTATAAGTTTGTTGAGTATTCCTGGTAAATTATTCGAGAGGGTATTGATTGAGAGGGTGAAGGCATGTACAGAGCATCAGATTGGAGAAGAGCAGTGTGGTTTCGTAGGTGGTAGAGGATGTGTGGATCAGATGTTTGCTTTGAAGAATATATGTGAAAGATACATAAAAAAGCAAGTGGATTTGTATGTAGCATTTATGGATCTGCAGAAGGCATATGATACAGTTAACAGAGATGCACTGTGGAAGGTATTAAGAATATATGGTGTGGAAGGCAATTTGTTAGAAGCAGTGAAAAGTTTTCATCGAGGATGTAAGACTTGTGTACGTGTAGGAAGAGAGAAAAGTGATTGGTTCTCAGTGAATGTAGGTTTGTGGCAGGGGTGTGTGCTGTCTCCATGGTTGTTTAATTTGTTTATGGATGGGATTGTTAGGGAGGTGAATGCAAGAGTTTCGGAAAGAGTGGCAAGTATGCAGTCCGTTGTGGATGAGAGAGCTTGGGAAGTGAGTCAGTTGTTGTTCGCTGATGATACAGCGCTGGTGACTGGCTCATGTGAGAAACTACAGAAGCTGGTGACTGCGTTTTATAATGTGTGTGAAAGAAGAAAGTTGAGAGTAAATGTGAATAAGAGCAAGGTTATTAGGTACAGTAGGGGTGAGGGTCAAGTCAACTGGGAGGTAAGTTTGAATAGAGAAAAACTGCAGAAATGAAAGTGTTTTAGATAACTGGGAGTAGATCTGGCAGCAGATGGAACCATGGAAGCGGAAGTGAATCATAGGGTGGATAGGGGGCAAAAATTCTGAGAGCCTTGAAGAATGTTTGGAAGTCGGGAACATTATCTCGGAAAGCAAAAATGAGTATGTTTGAAGGAATATTGGTTCCAACAATGTTGTATGGTTGCGAGGCGTGGGCTATAAATAGAGTTGTGCGCAGGAGGGTGGATGTGCTGGAAATGAGATGTTTAAGGACAATATGTGGTGTGAGGTGGTTTGACCGAGTAAGTAATGTAAGGGTATAAGAGATTTGTGGAAATAAAAAGAATGTGGTTGAGAGAGCAGAAGAGGGTGTTTTGAAATGGTTTGGTCACATGGAGAGAGTGAGTGGGGAAAGATTGACCAAGAGGATATATATGTCAGAGGTGTAGGGAACGAAGAGAAGTGGGAGACCAAATTGGAGGTGGAAAGATGGAGTGAAAAAGATTTTGAGTTATCGGGGCCTGAACATGCAGGAGGCTGAAAAGCGTTCAAGGAATAGAGTGAATTGGAACGATATGGTGAACCGGTGTCGACGTGCTGTCAATGGATTGAACCAGGCCATGTGAAGCGTCTGGGGTAAAACATGGAAAGTTCTGTGTGGCCTGAATATGGAAAGGGAGCTGTGGTTTCGGTGCATTATTACATGACAGTTAGAGACTGAGTGTGAACGAATGCGGCTTTTGTTGTCTTTTCCTAGCGTTACCTCACACACATCAGGGGGAAGGGGGTTGTTATTCCATGTGTGGCGAGGTAGCGAAGGGAATAAATAAGAGCAGACTGTATGAATGATGTACATGTGCATATATGTAAATGGCTGTGTGTATATATATATGTGTACATTGAGATGTATAGGTATGGAAATTTGCGTGTGTTGACGTGTTCGTATATACATGTGTATGTGGGTGGGTTGGGCCATTCTTTCGTCTATTTCTTTGCGCTAACTCGCTAACGCGGGAGACAGCGACAAAGCAAAATAAATAAATAAAATGATTCATGATGAGGTGCCTGAGAATTGGCGAAATGCTTGTATAGTGCCATTGTACAAAGGCAAGAGGATAGGAGTGAGTGCTCAAATTACAGAGGTATACGTTTGCTGAGTATTCCTGGTAAATTATATGGGAGGGTATTGATTGAGAGGGTGAAAGCATGTACAGAGCATCAGACTGGGGAAGAGCAGTGTTGTTTCAAAAGTGGTAGAGGATGTGTGGATCAGGTGTTTGCTTTGAAGAATGTATGTTAGAAATACTTAGAAAAGCAAATGGATTTGTATGTAGCATTTATGGATCTGGAGAAGGCATATGAAAGAGTTGATAGAGATGCTCTGTAGAAAGTGCTAAGAATGTATGGTGTGGGAGGCAAGTTGTTGGAAGCAGTGAAAACTTTTTATCGAGGATGTAAGGGATGTGTACGTGTAGGAAGAGAGGAAAGTGATTGGTTTTCAGTGAATGTAGGTTTGTGGCAGGGGTGTGTGATGTCTCCATGGTTGTTTAATTTGTTTATGGATAGGGTTGTTAGGGAGGTGAATGCAAGAGTTTTGGAAAGAGGGGCAAGGGTGCAGTCTGTTTTGCATGAGAGACCTTGGGAAGTGAGTCTGTTGTTGTTCGCTGATGATACAGCGCTGGTGGCTGATTCATGTGAGAAACTGATGAAGCTGGTGACTGAGTTTAGTAAAGTGTGTGAAAGAAGAAAGTTAAGAGTAAATGTGAATAAGAGCAAGGTTATTAGGTACAGTAAGGTTGAGGGTCAAGTCAATTGGGAGGTAAGTTTGAATAGAGAAAAACTGGAGGAAGTAAAGTGTTTTAGATATCTGGGAGTGGATCTGGCAGCGGATGGAACCATGGAAGCGGAAGTGAATCATAGGTCGGGTAAGGGGCGAAAATTCTGAGAGCCTTGAAGAATGTTTGGAAGTCGGGAATATTATCTCGGAAAGCAAAAATGGGTATTTTTCAAGCAATAGTGGTTCCAACAATGTTGTATGGTTGCGAGGCGTGGGCTATGGATAGAGTTGTGCGCAGGAGGGTGGATGTGCTGGAAATGAGATGTTTAAGGACAATATGTGGTGTCAGGTGGTTTGACCGAGTATGTAATGTAAGGGTAAGAGAGATGTGTTGAAATAAAAAGAGTGTGGTTGAGAGAGCAGAAGAGGGTGTTTTGAAATGGTTTGTTCACATGGAGAGAGTGAGTGGGGAAAGATTGACCAAGAGGATATATATGCTAGAGGTTTAGGGACGAGGAGAAGTGAGAGACCAAATTGGAGGTGGAAAGATGGAGTGAAAGAGATTTTGAGCGATTGGGGCCCCGAACATGCAGGAGGGTGAAAAGCGTTCATAAAATAGAGTGAATTGGAACGATGTGGTGTACCGGTGTCGACGTGCTGTTAATGGATTGAACCAGGGCATGTGAAGCGTCTGGGGTACACCATGGAAAGTTTTGTGGGGCCTGAATGTGTATAGGGACCTGTGGTTTCGGTGCATTGTTACATGACAGCTAGAGACTGAGCGTAAAAGAATGGGGCCTTTGTTGTCTTTTCTGAGCGCTACCTCGAACATATGAGAGGGTAGGGGGCTGTTATTCCATGCGTCGCAATGTAGCGATGGGAATAAATAAGGGTAGACAGTATGAATGATGTACATGTGTATATATATATATATATATATATATATATATGTCTGTGTGTATATATATGTGTACATTGAGATGTATAGGTATGTACATTTGCGTGTGTTGACGTGTATGTATATACATATGTTTGTGTGTGTGCTGGGCCATTCTTTCTTATGTTTCCTTGCGCTACCTCGCTAACGCGGGAGACAGCGACAAAGCAAAATAAATAAATAAAAAGATTCATGATGAGGTGCCTGAGGATTGGCGAAATGCTTGCATAGTGCCATTGTGCAAAGGCAAAGGGGATAAGAGTGAGTGCTCAAAGTACAGAGGTATACGTTTGTTTAGTATTCCTGGTAAATTATATGGGAGGGTATTGATTGAGAGGGTGAAAGCATGTACAGAGCATCAGATTGGGGAAGAGCAGTGTTGCTTCAAAAGTGGTAGAAGATGTGTGGATCAGGTGTTTGCTTTGAAGAATTTATGTGAGAAATACTTAGAAAAGCAAATGGATTTGTATGTAGCATTTATGGATTTGGAGATGGCATATGAGAGAGTTGATAGAGATGCTCTGTGGAAGGTATTAAGAATATATGGTGTGGGAGGCAAGTTGTTAGAGGCAGTGAAAAGTTTTTATTTAGGATGTAAGGCATTGTACGTGTAGGAAGAGAGGAAAGTGATTGGTTCTCAGTGAATGTAGGTTTGTGGCAGGAGTGTGTGATGTCTCCATGGTTGTTTAATTTGTTTATGGATAGGGTTGTTAGGGAGGTGAATGCAAGAGTTTTGGAAAGATTGGCAAGTGTGCAGTCTGTTGTACATGAGAGAGCTTGGGAAGTGAGTCAGTTGATGTTCGCTGATGATACAGCGCTGGTGGCTGATTCATGTGAGAAACTGCAGAAGCTGGTGACTGAGTTTAGTAAAGTGTGTGAAAGATGAAAGTTAAGAGTAAATGTGAATAAGAGCAAGGTTATTAGGTACAGTAGAGTTGAGGGTCAAGTCAATTGGGAGGTAAGTTTGAATAGAGAAAAACTGCAAGAAGTAAAGTGTTTTAGATATGTGGGAGTGGATCTGGCAGCAGATGGAACCATGGAAGCGGAAGTGAATCATAGGGTGGGTAGGGGGTGAAAAATTCTGAGAGCCTTGAAGAATGTTTGGAAGTCGGGAATATTATCTCGGAAAGCAAAAATGGGTATGTTTGAAGCAATAGTGGTTCCAACAATGTTGTATGGTTGCGGGGCGTGGGCTATGATAGGAGTTGTACGAAGGAGGGTGGATGTGCTGGAAATAAAATGTTTAAGGACAATATGTGGTGTGAGGTGGTTTGACCGAGTAAGTAATGTAAGGGTAAGAGAGATGTGTGGAAATAAGAAGAGTGTGATTGAGAGAGCAGAGGAGGGTGTTTTGAAATGGTTTGGTCACATGGAGAGAGTGAGTGGGGAAAGATTGACCAAGAGGATATATATGTCAGAGGTGTAGGGACGAGGAGAAGTGGGAGACCAAATTGGAGGTGGAAAGATGGAGTGAAAAAGATTTTGAGTGATCGGGGCCTGAACATGCAGGAGGGTGAAAGGAGTGCAAGGAATAGAGTGAATTGGAACGATGTGGTGTACCGGTGTCGACGTGCTGTCAATGGATTGAACCATGGCATGTGAAGCGTCTGGGGTAAACCATGGAAAGTTCTGTGGGGCCTGAATGTGGAAAGGGAGCTGTGGTTTCGGTGCATTATTACATGACAGCTAAAGACTGAGTGTAAACGAATGGTGCCTTTGTTGTCTTTTCTTAGCGCTACCTCGAAAACATGAGGGGGAAGGGGGCTGTTATTCCATGTGTCGCAAGGTAGCGATGGGAATAGATAAGGGCAGACAGTATGAGTGATGTACATGTGTATATATGTATATGTCTGTGTGTATATATATGTGTACATTGAGATGTATAGGTATGTATATTTGCGTGTGTTGACGTGTTCGTATATACATGTGTATGTGGGTGGGTTGGGCCATTCTTTCGTCTGTTTCTTGCGCTACCTCGCTAACGCGGGAGACAGCGACAAAGCAAATTAAATAAATAAAATGATTCATGATGAGGTGCCTGAGGATTGGCGAAATGCTTGCATAGTGCCATTGTGCAAAGGCAAGCGGATAGGAGTGAGAGCTCAAATTACAGAGGTATACGTTTGCTGAGTATTCCTGGTAAATTATATGGGAGGGTATTGATTGAGAGGGTGAAAGCATGTACAGAGCATCAGATTGGGGAAGAGCAGTGTGGTCTCAGAAGTGGTAGAGGATGTGTGGATCAGGTGTTTGCTTTGAAGAATTTATGTGAGAAATACTTAGAAAAGCAAATGGATTTGTATGTAGCATTTATGGATCTGGAGAAGGCATATGAGAGAGTTGACAGAGATGCTCTGTAGAAGGTATTAAGAATGTATGGTGTGGGAGGCAAGTTGTTAGAGGCAGTGAAACTTTTTATCGAGGATGTAAGGGATGTGTACGTGTAGGAAGAGAGGAAAGTGATTGGTTTTCAGTGAATGTAGGTTTGTAGCAGGGGTGTGTGATGTCTCCATGGTTGTTTGATTTGTTTATGGATAGGGTTGTTAGGGAGGTGAATGCAAGAGTTTTGGAAAGAGGGGCAAGGGTGCAGTCTGTTTTGCATGAGAGAGCTTGGGAAGTGAGTCTGTTGTTGTTCGCTGATGATACAGCGCTGGTGGCTGATTCATGTGAGAAACTGCAGAAGCTGGTGACTGAGTTAGTAAAGTGTGTGAAAGAAGAAAGTTAAGAGTAAATGTGAATAAGAGCAAGGTTATTAGGTACAGTAAGGTTGAGGGTCAAGTCAATTGGGAGGTAAGTTTGAATAGAGAAAAACTGTAGGAAGTAAAGTGTTTTAGATATCTGGGAGTGGATCTGGCAGCGGATGGAACCATGGAAGCGGAAGTGAATCATAGGTCGGGGTAGGGGGCGAAAATTCTGAGAGCCTTGAAGAATGTTTGGAAGTCGGGAATATTATCTCGGAAAGCAAAAATGGGTATTTTTCAAGCAATAGTGGTTCCAACAATGTTGTATGGTTGCGAGGCGTGGGCTATGGATAGAGTTGTGCGCAGGAGGGTGGATGTGCTGGAAATGAGATGTTTAAGGACAATATGTGGTGTCAGGTGGTTTGACCGAGTATGTAATGTAAGGGTAAGAGAGATGTGTTGAAATAAAAAGAGTGTGGTTGAGAGAGCAGAAGAGGGTGTTTTGAAATGGTTTGTTCACATGGATAGAGTGAGTGGGGAAAGATTGACCAAGAGGATATATATGTTAGAGGTTTAGGGACGAGGAGAAGTGAGAGACCAAATTGGAGGTGGAAAGATGGAGTGAAAGAGATTTTGAGCGATTGGGGCCCGAACATGCAGGAGGGTGAAAAGCGTTCATAAAATAGAGTGAATTGGAACGATGTGGTGTACCGGTGTCGACGTGCTGTTAATGGATTGAACCAGGGCATGTGAAGCGTCTGGGGTAAACCATGGAAAGTTTTGTGGGGCCTGAATGTGTATAGGGACCTGTGGTTTCGGTGCATTGTTACATGACAGCTAGAGACTGAGCGTAAAAGAATGGGGCCTTTGTTGTCTTTTCTGAGCGCTACCTCGAACATATGAGAGGGTAGGGGGCTGTTATTCCATGCGTCGCAATGTAGCGATGGGAATAAATAAGGGTAGACAGTATGAATGATGTACATGTGTATATATATATATATATATATATATGTCTGTGTGTATATATATGTGTACATTGAGATGTATAGGTATGTACATTTGCGTGTGTTGACGTGTATGTATATACATATGTTTGTGTGTGTGCTGGGCCATTCTTTCTTCTGTTTCCTTGCGCTACCTCGCTAACGCGGGAGACAGCGACAAAGCAAAATAAATAAATAAAAAGATTCATGATGAGGTGCCTGAGGATTGGCGAAATGCTTGCATAGTGCCATTGTGCAAAGGCAAAGGGGATAAGAGTGAGTGCTCAAAGTACAGAGGTATACGTTTGTTTAGTATTCCTGGTAAATTATATGGGAGGGTATTGATTGAGAGGGTGAAAGCATGTACAGAGCATCAGATTGGGGAAGAGCAGTGTTGCTTCAAAAGTGGTAGATGTGTGGATCAGGTGTTTGCTTTGAAGAATTTATGTGAGAAATACTTAGAAAAGCAAATGGATTTGTATGTAGCATTTATGGATTTGGAGATGGCATATGAGAGAGTTGATAGAGATGCTCTGTGGAAGGTATTAAGAATATATGATGTGGGAGGCAAGTTGTTAGAGGCAGTGAAAAGTTTTTATTTAGGATGTAAGGCATTGTACGTGTAGGAAGAGAGGAAAGTGATTGGTTCTCAGTGAATGTAGGTTTGTGGCAGGAGTGTGTGATGTCTCCATGGTTGTTTAATTTGTTTATGGATAGGGTTGTTAGGGAGGTGAATGCAAGAGTTTTGGAAAGATTGGCAAGTGTGCAGTCTGTTGTACATGAGAGAGCTTGGGAAGTGAGTCAGTTGATGTTCGCTGATGATACAGCGCTGGTGGCTGATTCATGTGAGAAACTGCAGAAGCTGGTGACTGAGTTTAGTAAAGTGTGTGAAAGATGAAAGTTAAGAGTAAATGTGAATAAGAGCAAGGTTATTAGGTACAGTAGAGTTGAGGGTCAAGTCAATTGGGAGGTAAGTTTGAATAGAGAAAAACTGCAAGAAGTAAAGTGTTTTAGATATGTGGGAGTGGATCTGGCAGCAGATGGAACCATGGAAGCGGAAGTGAGTCATAGGGTGGGTAGGGGGTGAAAATTCTGAGAGCCTTGAAGAATGTTTGGAAGTCGGGAATATTATCTCGGAAAGCAAAAATGGGTATGTTTGAAGCAATAGTGGTTCCAACAATGTTGTATGGTTGCGGGGCGTGGGCTATGGATGGAGTTGTACGAAGGAGGGTGGATGTGCTGGAAATAAAATGTTTAAGGACAATATGTGGTGTGAGGTGGTTTGACCGAGTAAGTAATGTAAGGGTAAGAGAGATGTGTGGAAATAAGAAGAGTGTGATTGAGAGAGCAGAGGAGGGTGTTTTGAAATGGTTTGTTCACATGGAGAGAGTGAGTGGGGAAAGATTGACCAAGAGGATATATATGTCAGAGGTGTAGGGACGAGGAGAAGTGGGAGACCAAATTGGAGGTGGAAAGATGGAGTGAAAAAGATTTTGAGTGATCGGGGCCTGAACATGCAGGAGGGTGAAAGGAGTGCAAGGAATAGAGTGAATTGGAACGATGTGGTGTACCGGTGTCGACGTGCTGTCAATGGATTGAACCATGGCATGTGAAGCGTCTGGGGTAAACCATGGAAAGTTCTGTGGGGCCTGAATGTGGAAAGGGAGCTGTGGTTTCGGTGCATTATTACATGACAGCTAAAGACTGAGTGTAAACGAATGGTGCCTTTGTTGTCTTTTCTTAGCGCTACCTCGAAAACATGAGGGGGAAGGGGGCTGTTATTCCATGTGTCGCAAGGTAGCGATGGGAATAGATAAGGGCAGACAGTATGAGTGATGTACATGTGTATATATGTATATGTCTGTGTGTATATATATGTGTACATTGAGATGTATAGGTATGTATATTTGCGTGTGTTGACGTGTATGTATACACATGTGTATGTGGGTGGGTTGGGCCATTCTTTCGTCTGTTTCCTTGCGCTACCTCGCTAACGCGGGAGACAGCGACAAAGCAAATTAAATAGATAAAAAGATTCATGATGAGGTGCCTGAGGATTGACGAAATGTTTGCATAGTGCCATTGTGCAAAGGCAAAGCGGATAAGAGTGAGAGCTCAAATTACAGAGGTATACGTTTGTTGAGTATTCCTGGTAAATTATATGGGAGGGTATTGATTGAGAGGGTGAAAGCATGTACAGAGCATCAGATTGGGGAAGAGCAGTGTGGTCTCAGAAGTGGTAGAGGATGTGTGGATCAGGTGTTTGCTTTGAAGAATTTATGTGAGAAATACTTAGAAAAGCAAATGGATTTGTATGTAGCATTTATGGATCTGGAGAAGGCATATGAGAGAGTTGACAGAGATGCTCTGTGGAAGGTATTAAGAATATATGGTGTGGGAGGCAAGTTGTTAGAGGCAGTGAAACGTTTTTATCTAGGATGTAAGGCATTGTACGTGTAGGAAGAGAGGAAAGTGATTGGTTCTCAGTGAATGTAGGTTTGTAGCAGGGGTGTGTGATGTCTCCATGGTTGTTTGATTTGTTTATGGATAGGGTTGTTAGGGAGGTGAATGCAAGAGTTTTGGAAAGAGGGGCAAGGGTGCAGTCTGTTGTACATGAGAGAGCTTGGGAAGTGAGTCAGTTGTTGTTCGCTGATGATTCAGCGCTGGTGGGTGATTCATGTGAAAAACTGCAGAAGCTGGTGACTGAGTTAGTAAAGTGTGTGAAAGATGAAAGTTAAGAGTAAATGTGAATAAGATCAAGGTTATTAGGTACAGTAGGGTTGAGGGTCAAGTCATCTGGGAGGTAAGTTTGATTGGAGAAAAATTGTAGGAAGTAAAGTGTTTTAGATATCTGGGAGTGGATCTGGCAGCGGATGGAACCATGGAAGCGGAAGTGAATGATAGGATGGGGGAGGGGGCGAAAATTCTGGGACCCTTGAAGAATGTTTGGAAGTCGAGAACATTATCTCGGAAAGCAAAAATGGGTATGTTTGAAGGAATAGTGGTTCCAACAATGTTGTATAGTTTCGAGGCGTGGGCTATGGATAGAGTTGTGCGCAGGAGGTTGGATGTGCTGGAAATGAACCACAACCCTAGCATCATCAAAGTCCCAGCACTAACACAACCCTAGCATCATCACAGTCCCAGCACCACCACAACCCTAGCATCATCACGGTCCCAGCACCAGCACAATTCTAGTATCATCACAGTCCCAGCACCACCACAACCTTAGCATCATCACAGTCCCAGCCACCACAACCCCACCATCACCAACCCACAACCACAACCCCACCACACCCAGACCCCACACCCCAACCCCAACCACCACCACCCAACCACCACAACCCACCCACATACACCACACACCACCACCACCACAACCCCAACCACCACAACCCCACCACACACCACACCCACCCACCAGCCCACCACACACCCCCACACCATAACCCCAGCACCACCACAACCCACCATCATCACAGCCCCACCACCACAACCCCACACCATAACCCAACCCCACCACATCACAGCCCACCACACCAACCCCCCATCAAGCCCCACCACCACAACCCCACCATCACACACCCCAACCACCACAACCCCAACCACAACCCCCCCACAACCACCCACACACCCAAACCCACCACACACCCCCAACCACCACACCCACCCACACCCACCACACCACCCAACCCCACAACCCCACCATCACACAGCCCACCAACCACAACCCCACCATCACCATAGGACCCAGCACCACCACAACCCCACCATCACATAGAGCCCAGCACCACCACAACCCCACCATCACCATAGACCCCAGCACCACACAACCCCACCATCACCATAGCCCCAGCACCACCACAACCCCACCATCACCATAGACCCAGCACCACCACAACCCCACCATCACCATAGACCAGCACCCACAAACCCCACCATCACCATAGACCCCAGCACCACCACAACCCCACCATCATCACAGCCCCAGCACAACCACAACCCCACCATCATCCATAGACCCCAGCACCACCACAACCCCACCATTCACCATAGACCCAAGCACCACCACAACCCCACCATCACCATAGACCCAGCACACCACAACCCCACCATCACCATAGACCCAGCTACCACAACCCCACCATCACCATAACCCAGCACCACCACAACCCCACCATCATCACAGCCCCAGCACCACCACAACCCCACCATCATCACAGACCCAGCACCACCACAACCCCACCATCATCACAGCCCCAGCACCACCACAACCCCACCATCATCACAGCCCCAGCACCACCACAACCCCACCATCATCACAGCCCCAGCACCACCACAACCCCACCATCATCACAGCCCCAGCACCACCACAACCCCACCATCATCACAGCCCCAGCACCACCACAACCCCACCATCATCACAGCCCCAGCACCACCACAACCCCACCATCATCACAGCCCCAGCACCACCACAACCCCACCATCACCATAGACCCAGCACCACCACAACCCCACCATCATCACAGCCCCAGTACCACCACAACCCCACCATCACCATAGACCCAGCACCACCACAACCCCACCATCATCACAGCCCCAGCACCACCACAACCCCACCATCACCATAGACCCAGCACCACCACAACCCCACCATCATCACAACCCCAGCACCACCACAACCCCACCATCACCATAGACCCAGCACCACCACAACCCCACCATCACCATAGACCCAGCACCACCACAACCCCACCATCATCACAACCCCAGCACCACCACAACCCCACCATCATCACAGCCCCAGCACCACCACAACCCCACCATCATCACAGACCCAGCACCACCACAACCCCACCATCACCATAGACCCAGCACCACCACAACCCCACCATCATCACAACCCCAGCACCACCACAACCCCACCATCATCACAGCCCCAGCACCACCACAACCCCACCATCACCATAGACCCAGCACTACCACAACCCCACCATCACCATAGACCCAGCACTACCACAACCCCACCATCATCACAGACCCCAGCACTACCACAACCCCACCATCACCATAGACCCAGCACCACCACAACCCCACCATCACCATAGACCCAGCACCACCACAACCCCACCATCACCATAGACCCAGCACCACCACAACCCCACCATCATCACAGCCCCAGCACCACCACAACCCCACCATCATCACAGACCCAGCACCACCACAACCCCACCATCACCATAGACCCAGCACTACCACAACCCCACCATCACCATAGACCCAGCACTACCACAACCCCACCATCATCACAGCCCCAGCACCACCACAACCCCACCATCACCATAGACCCAGCACTACCACAACCCCACCATCACCATAGACCCAGCACCACCACAACCCACCATCATCACAGCCCCAGTACCACCACAACCCCACCATCATCACAGCCCCAGTACCACCACAACCCCACCATCATCACAGCCCCAGTACCACCACAACCCACCATCATCACAGCCCAGCACCACCACAACCCCCCACCATCACATAGCCCCAGCACCACCACAACCCCACCATCATCACAGCCCCAGCATCACCACAACCCCACCATCATCACAGCCCAGTACCACCACAACCCCACCATCATCACAAGCCCCAGCACACCACCACAACCCCCACCTCATCACAGCCCCAGTACCACCACAACCCCACCATCATCACAGCCCCAGTACCACCACAACCCCACCATTACACAGCCCCAGTACCACCACACAACCCCACCATCATCACAGCCCCAGTACCACCACAACCCCACCATCATCACAGCCCCAGCACCACACAACCCCACCATCACCATAGACCCAGCACAACCACAACCCCACCATCATCAGCCCCAGACCACCACAACCCCACCATCATCACAGCCCCAGCACCACCACAACCCCACCATCATCACAGCCCCAGCACCACCACAACCCCACCATCACCATAGACCCAGCACCACCACAACCCCACCATCACCATAGACCCAGCACCACCACAACCCCACCATCATCACAGCCCCAGCACCACCACAACCCCACCATCATCACAGCCCCAGCACCACCACAACCCCACCATCATCACAGCCCCAGCACCACCACAACCCCACCATCATCACAGCCCCAGCACCACCACAACCCCACCATCATCACAGCCCCAGCACCACCACAACCCCACCATCATCACAGCCCCAGCACCACCACAACCCCACCATCATCACAGCCCCAGCACCACCACAACCCCACCATCATCACAGCCCCAGCACCACCACAACCCCACCATCACCATAGACCCAGCACTACCACAACCCCACCATCACCATAGACCCAGCACCACCACAACCCCACCATCATCACAGCCCCAGCACTACCACAACCCCACCATCATCACAGCCCCAGCACCACCACAACCCCACCATCATCACAGCCCCAGCACCACCACAACCCCACCATCATCACAGCCCCAGCACCACCACAACCCCACCATCATCACAGCCCCAGCACCACCACAACCCCACCATCATCACAGCCCCAGCACCACCACAACCCCACCATCATCACAGCCCCAGTACCACCACAACCCCACCATCATCACAGCCCCAGTACCACCACAACCCCACCATCATCACAGCCCCAGTACCACCACAACCCCACCATCATCACAGCCCCAGTACCACCACAACCCCACCATCATCACAGCCCCAGTACCACCACAACCCCACCATCATCACAGCCCCAGTACCACCACAACCCCACCATCATCACAGCCCCAGCACCACCACAACCCCACCATCATCACAGCCCCAGTACCACCACAACCCCACCATCATCACAGCCCCAGTACCACCACAACCCCACCATCATCACAGCCCCAGTACCACCACAACCCCACCATCATCACAGCCCCAGTACCACCACAACCCCACCATCATCACAGCCCCAGTACCACCACAACCCCACCATCATCACAGCCCCAGTACCACCACAACCCCACCATCATCACAGCCCCAGTACCACCACAACCCCACCATCATCACAGCCCCAGTACCACCACAACCCCACCATCATCACAGCCCCAGTACCACCACAACCCCACCATCATCACAGCCCCAGTACCACCACAACCCCACCATCATCACAGCCCCAGTACCACCACAACCCCACCATCATCACAGCCCCAGTACCACCACAACCCCACCATCATCACAGCCCCAGTACCACCACAACCCCACCATCATCACAGCCCCAGCACCACCACAACCCCACCATCATCACAGCCCCAGCACCACCACAACCCCACCATCATCACAGCCCCAGTACCACCACAACCCCACCATCATCACAGCCCCAGTACCACCACAACCCCACCATCATCACAGCCCCAGCACCACCACAACCCCACCATCATCACAGCCCCAGTACCACCACAACCCCACCATCATCACAGGCCCAGCACCACCACAACCCCACCATCGTCACAGCCCCAGTACCACCACAACCCCACCATCATCACAGCCCCAGTACCACCACAACCCCACCATCATCACAGCCCCAGCACCACCACAACCCCACCATCATCACAGCCCCAGTACCACCACAACCCCACCATCATCACAGCCCCAGTACCACCACAACCCCACCATCATCACAGCCCCAGTACCACCACAACCCCACCATCATCACAGCCCCAGTACCACCACAACCCCACCATCATCACAGCCCCAGCACCACCACAACCCCACCATCATCACAACCCCAGCACCACCACAACCCCAGCACCATGACAAAGCCAGCATCATCACAACCCCAGTACCATCACAATCCTAGCATCATCACAACCCTAGAAATGACTTGAAAAGACACACCAGAAAACTGAAGGAGTTTGACCGATGTTAGCCTCATGGTGCTCATAGTGTCTTTATGTATGCTACAAACGTTTGGATTTGACGTGCCATTTTGCGTAAGACGTAAGTTAGAAGGGAAGATGACATTTACTATTGCACGATATCTTACTTGTGTGTGCTTTTTATACATTACATCGGTCAACAAATTTATTTTTGTTTCACGACCTGAAATAGGCTGAATTTATGGTACTTTTCACGCTGAATTCGAATCTTGCCTTATAATTTTTCTATCAGGCATTGTTTTTAAGTGACAGAGCAATTGAATTTTACAATAAGTGCACATCATTCATAAATAAGACTGTTATTACACTTAGAAAGATTTACATGTGAAATGTAGAAGTGTACGATTTTCGGCTATATGTGGCCTGAAGAACATCCCTCCTTAGTGTCTAGCAGTAACCTGCCGACACAGAGGGGCTCCACTTGCCTTGGTGCCGCTTTTCCATGTCCAAAATGTCCTGGTGAAATGTTTCGTACGGCTCATCACTGACTGACCCAAGACTTTTTGGGAAAAACTCTGAGTCCAAAAAGTGAATTTCTAAACTTATAATGCAGCCCAGAACTTTATATGAAGATCAATAGATCTTTTACATCACAATAGTTTTGTGATCTGTAATTCCTCATAAAATCTTTGCCACCTCGCTTAAATGATAGCCAGGCAGGTTTTTTCTTAATTCCATTAATTTTTCATCGAACTTCTCATCTGGAAACAGTTCTCTGACTTGTGGTCCTTCAAAAATACCCTACTTGATTTTTGCATCACTGATTCTGGGAAATTTATTCCTCAAATACGTGAGTCCATGGCCAGTTTTATCTATACCTTTGACGAAGTTCTTCATCAACCTGAGCTTAATGCACAACAGAGGCAGATCAATTTCCTCGGGATCAACATGAGGAGGATTGATGTCATTCTTCTTCCATGGAGTTTGTGATGTTCGTTTTGGCCAAACTTTCTTTACATAATGGTATTTTTTTTTTTTTTTTGTCCCGGCTGTCCCACTCACAGAGGAATCAACACGACTTCGTGTAACCAAGTTGCATTCCCAGTAAAAGTGCCACAACCTGTAGGTCACCACATACATTCCACTTAAAGTCCCCAGACTTGATATTTTCCAAAAAAAGCTTCGTGTTATCATACTACTTCTTCATGTTAGCTGCTTGAGCCTGAGAGACGGAGGGAAACTTATTTCCACATTCAAACTTACTTTTGATGACTCAATAAACAAGCGCCACTCATCTGTGTTATATTAGTGGCCAAGTGCCTCCATAAGAGAACGAACATCATTGCAAAACACCAGACCGTCTTCAAGTGAGAAAAACTCATTAAAAACGACATGGCGATCACGATGAAAACAAACTATAGTTTCATTCTGGAGAAAATTTTAGACCTTTAACCTGGAACCAGAAAGTTTGGCTTGCTTCTTAGACAAACTTGAATCGCGGAAGAGATCATGAAGATCTTGACTCAGCAAATGTGGTTCACTTGAAGAACAGTTTGCTTCAAATGTTAGATCCATATTATTCTCTACTTGGTCTACTTTCTCATCATCAGACTCATCGTCAGTCAGTGTCATGTTTCTTGGAGGCTCTGGCACAGGTAATTCCTGACTGTAGGTGCTGGCCTCATAGCAGTTGGTATATTAGGACATTTAAGAGTAAGCTCGGATTTTGATGTTATACCATCCATATTTGTCAGGCAGAAGTAGCAATCCGAAGCGTGGTCTTTGGGTTTCCTCCAAACCATAGGAATGGCAAAAGATATACAGAGTGAACCTTTTGTCCACTTTATGAGAAGCCTAACACATTGGACACAACAAATATGGAGTCCCAATTTTTATCCTGGTCACCCACTTTACAATCAATGTAATGATCATAACATTGTTCAGTGAGGGTTCTGAAAGAACGTTTTTGCGATATGAATGTCAATTCGCCGCAAATGTAGCAAAAAGAATTCGGACTAAATCCACAGTTTCTGGGTATTATAATGGTGTATGGAGTATCAGCACAACACTTGAATACACAAAATTAAAGTCTGTCAACAGAATAGAAAAGACGCTGTTTACACATTGAATTCTGGCCTGCAGAGAATGTCCCAACATTTGCAGTCGTGTTTCTGAGGCCACTGTTGGTAACACATTTATCTATTGCACTTCATAAATAATGAAAATAGCTATGTTTGTTACATTTTTTATTTCAAATGCTCCGTAGAGCACTGGTGCATATACATTGTATGTGATGATGTGCGAGTATGCTGGAAAAAAAAATGAGTGGTAGAGAAATCCTGAAAACATATTTGGAATCAGCGTGCAGTAAACATACGTAAGAAACATATATTTTTCCATAGGAGCAAATCTTTGTTGACTAGTGAATTATTAGAAAAGCCAGTCAGACAGGAAATGGATTGCTAAGGTAAAACCCAGGGAGAGGAGATCGTGTGTAACGATCCCTATTAAACGTCTAGAGAAAGTTCTCTCAGTTACAGACAAGAGAGATGGTTGTTGTTGTTGTGTTTACATTGGAACTGCTCGGAAGCATCACTCGTGATGATAGACTGGTACAGAAACTACATATTCAGACTGGCGTAAGGAGGATATCAGCTTGATGAACAGATGATTTCCTTAATAGAAGGAAATAAAGCTCCCACATCAGAAGAGCTTTCAGTGATTGGGATGATGGTTATCAGAACCGTGCCGCTGGAACCATTGCTTGCTGGAATGGTTGGACTTTACCCTGAATATGTTTGCGGATGATGTCAAGGTAGGATTGTGTCAATTCACAAGGGGACTTAGAGAAACTCAAGAGTTGGTCTGATGCAGTATTGATGATATTTGAGTAAATACAGAATACCAAGGAAAGGACTAAGTGAAAGAAGACCTCGGTTGTATGAAAGGGAGGTAGGAGTCCACATTGTACCTAACCCGTCGTCAGATCATGTCTGTTGGCTAATACCAAAAATGATATTCATCAAGCTTTTCATATCGTATATCAGTCAAGAACTAGAATAAGCTTCTCAAGTTTACACAAAGATATAATGGAGAAGGTCCAGAGGAGAGCAACAGAGGTGGTTCTGTAATTAAGAGAGATTGATAACATAAACGTGAAGCTTGGTCACAAGTGTTCATGTCACTGTGATAACGTCAGTGGATCCACCACAGAAACTCTTTAGTAAAGATGTGAAGAAGTACATTGAAATTTTGTAGATGAATAGTAGAATAAACTCAATAATGAACCTGTAAATGTTAATAGCATTAACGTGAATGATAAATTATAACATGACAGATAATACTAAAGATATGAGGCCTTGAGAGTGAAGAAAACCCTCCCCACAATGCATAAATAGTTTTTGATAATGGTAAGTGATCAAACACGTACACATGCACACAAGTACGAGACACACATGACAGCACACATACAGGTATGAGACACACCTGACAACACACATACAGGTATGAGACACTCTTGGCACCACACAAACACACGCACACAGGCACAGGCTTAAGACACACCTGGTACCACACACACACCACACACAGAGGCATGAGACACAAACACAAATAGACAAACAGAAATCAGACAGACACGCACACACACACACTCACAAACACACACACACACACACACACACACACACACACACACACACACACACACACACACACACACACACACACACACACACACACACACACACACACATACAAACACACACACAAGTATGAGAAACTCCTGGCACCACACACACATGTACAAGACACACCTGGCGCCACGGACACAGGCATGACACACACCTGCCACTACACACACAAGTATGAGACAGACCTGGCACCACACACACGGGTATGGCACACACATAATCCCACGTACATAAGGTTAAGACACACTTAGCACCACATGTACAGGTATGATACACACCTGGCACCATAAACACAGGTGTATACACAGCAGGCACCACTAAACACAGGCATGAGACACACCTGGCACCACACACAAGTTTGAAACACATCTGGAATCACACGAACAGGCATGAAACACACCTGGCACCATAAGCACAGGCTTGAGACATGCCTAGCACCTCACACACAGGCATGAGACACACCTGGCACCATGCACACGTGTATAAGACACACCTGGCGCCACATATATAGGTATGATACACACCTGACACCAAACACTCAGGCTTGAGAGACACGTAGAACCACACATACAGGTATGAGACACATTTGGCACCACACACACAGTAATGAGACACGTAGCACTACACACGAAGCAATGAAACACATCTGGCACAACACACACACACATACACACACACACACACACACACACACACACACACACACACACAAAACACACACACACACACACACAGGTATGAGACATACATGGCAATACATACACAGGTATAAGACACATCTGGCATCACACACACACACACACACACACACACACACACACACACACAAAAAGCCATGAAACATACTCCGCACTACACACCACACACACACACACACACACACACACACACACACACACACACACACACACACACACACACACACACAAACACACACGCACACACACACACACACACACACACACACACACACACACACACACACACACACACACAAAAACACATATGTATGAGACTCACCTTGCACGAAGCACACAGGTATGAAACATACCTGGCAACACACAAACAAGTATGAGACACACCTGGCACCATACACAAGGTTTGACACACACCTGGCACCACGCACACAGGTGTGAGACACACCTGACACCAAACATACAAGTATTAGACCCACCTGGCACCACACACACAAGTATGAAACACACCTGGGACAACACACACAAGCTTGAGACACCCTTAGCACCATCACACATGTATGAGACACACCTGGCACCACGCACACAGGTATGAGACACACCTAGCACCACGAACACAGGTATGAGAAACACCTGGCACCACACACACACAGGTATGAGACACACCTAGCATCATAAATACAGCACCAACATCATCTAATGTAATTTCATTTTGGTTTATGTATCCTTGTCTTTTTTAACTGTATATATTACTAAACATTTATCACCTAATTGATTTGTCTTTCCATCTGTGAGAAAATATCATGAAGTTCTTATTTTCATAAGACTTAGTGAAGTTTTCTTGTATTTTCATAAGACTTAGTGAAGTTTTCTTGTATTTTCAATTTTTTGTGTTCCTAACAGCACCATTCTTCAATTATTTTTTGGTTTATTATATCAAAACATTAATAGCCTACTAAAGGCTGTAACTCTTGGGTCAAAGGGAAAACGTGATCATTTTTCGTCCTCGTTTCTTTGATTCTTACGTCGCCAGGTATCGCCAGGAGCAAGCAACAGTTCATCTCCTGTGCCCACAACCTACCATGTACAGCGTACCGGGACAACATAAATCCTAGCTAATCTCGACTGATTTTCTGCTGGGATTCTCTGACCACACTTTAAGCGGCATCATAATATAAATGAAATATTATGTTACAGTGAGACTCAAAAGCGTCTCAGTTTATATCTTTAGAAATAAACGAAACCATTTTCTATAGATAAAGCTAATATTTAGGAAGATTGTGTTCAATGTGACTTTATCTTACTGAAGAGTTATCATAAAACTGAAGTGGTCTGATATATTCCCAAGGATGATGTTAGTGTCAGCGAACAATGAAGCACCTGCGTAATAAACCACCCCCATAGTTTCTCCATGACTGGGTATAGATAGAGTGGTTTATGAATAACCCATGACTGGGTATAGAGTGGTTTATGAATAACCCATGACTGGGTATAGAGTGGTTTATGAATAACCCATGAGGGAAGCAAAGGTCATCAGTTCAGCATGTATGGGGGCCCATGATGTACATCTATTCATGGCGCTGAATGTCATGTAGTTTTTGTCTGATCCACCGAGAGAACTGATTGGGATGTTCATGATTCTTACCTTCATATACTGTAAAAGACTACCACATATACTGAGAGATGATACCTCTCACACTCTCTGGTTATGAAACAGACCGACGACAATACTGTAGCATTGATAGCATTTGCCATCACTCTG
>NC_092270.1:23881390-23981239 GCF_036320965.1 Panulirus ornatus
ACCATGGAAGCGGAAGTGGATCATAGGGTGGGGGAGGGGGCGAAAATCCTGGGGGCCTTGAAGAATGTGTGGAAGTCGAGAACATTATCTCGGAAAGCAAAAAAGGTACGTTTGAAGGAATAGTGGTTCCAACAATGTTGTATGGTTGCGAGGCGTGGGCTATGGATAGAGTTGTGCGCAGGATGATGGATGTGCTGGAAATGAGATGTTTGAGGACAATGTGTGGTGTGAGGTGGTTTGACCGAGTGAGTAACGTAAGGGTAAGAGAGATGTGTGGAAATGAAAAGAGCGTGGTTGAGAGAGCAGAAGAGGGTGTTTTGAAGTGGTTTGGGCACATGGAGAGGATGAGTGAGGAAAGATTGACCAAGAAGATATATGTGTCGGAGGTGAAGGGAACAAGGAGAAGAGGGAGACCAAATTGGAGGTGGAAAGATGGAGTGAAAAAGATTTTGTGTGATCGGGGCCTGAACATGCAGGAGTGTGAAAGGAGGGCAATGAATAGAGTGAATTGGAGCGATGTGGTATACCGGGGTTGACGTGCTGTCAGTGGATTGAATCGGGGCATGTGAGTCGTCTGGGGTAAACCATGGAAAGCTGTGTAGGTATGTATATTTGCGTGTGTGGACGTATGTATATACATGTGTATGGGGGGGGGGGCCATTTCTTTCGTCTGTTTCCTTGCGCTACCTCGCAAACGCGGGAGACAGCGACAAAGTATAATAAAAAGTAATAAAAAAATAAATATATATATATATATATATATATATATATATATATATATATATATATATATATATATATATATATATATATATATATATATATATATATATATATATATATATATATATATATATATATATATATATATGTACATATATATATATATATATATATATATATATGTAAATATATATATATATATATATATATATATATATATATATATATATATATATATATATATATATATATATATATATATATATATATATATATATTTATATATATATATATATATATATATATATATATATATATATATATATATATATATATATATATATATATATATATATATATATATATATATATATATACATGAGGATATATATATATATATCCTCAACTGGCCCCCTCCTCTGTTCCCTCTTATAGAAAATTACAAAAAAAACGAGAGAGGAGGATTTCCAGCTCCCCGCTCCCTTTCCATTTAGTCGCCTTCTACGACACGCAGGGAATACGTGGGAAGTATTCTTTATCCCCTATCCCCAAGGATAATATATTCATCTATTTATATTTATTTTGCTTTGTCGCTGTCTCCCGCGTTAGCGAGGTAGCGCAAGGAAACAGACGAAAGAATGGCCCAACCCGCCCACAAACACATGTATATACATACACGTCCACACACGCAAATATACATACCTATACATCTCAATGTACTCATATATATATACACACACAGACATATACATATATGCACATGTACATAATTCATACTGTCTGCCTTTATTTGTTCCCATCGCCACTTCGCCACACATGGAATACCATCCCCCTCCCCCCTCATGTGTGCGAGGTAGCGCTAGGAAAAGACAACAAAGGCCCCATTCGTTCACACTCAGTCTCTAGCTGTCATGTAATAATGCACCGAAACCACAGCTATATATATATATATATATATATATATATATATATATATATATATATATATATATATATATATATATATATATATATATATATATTCCCATGAGTCGACGGGGAAAATGAAACACGAAAAGTTCCCAAGTGCACTTTCGTGTAATAATCACATCATCAGGGGAGACACAAGTGAGAAATATAACAGTCAGTTGATATACATCGAGGAGACGAAGCTAGGACGCCATTTCATAAACATGTGATTGTCCAAAACATGCAACGAGCGTTCATAAACTTATCGTTTTACAAATCTTATCAACAATAAAGTTATATAATTTGTACAGACCATCACTAATATTAAGATTATAATTCTTTGTATATTTAATAATAGAATATTCAATAATACTTCTCTTGGAAATAGAGTTAGAGTTAACAACTGAGATGGCGTTACTCCAGTCAATACAATGATCATAGTTTTTAACAGGATTGAACTAGGCATTGGATTCTTGTCCCGTTTATATACTATATATATTTTCCTTAAGTCTCACAGAAAGATCCTTACCAGTCTGACCAATATAAAATTTATCACAGTTTCCACAGGGAACTTTATAGATGCAACCAAGAGAATTTTCTGGTGAATTCCCGATTAAGATATTCTTTATAGTATTATTGTTGCTGAAGGCAACATTTACATTAAAGGATTTAAGCAATATGGGAAGCAAAGTGAAATTATTATCAAAAGGGAGAACTAAAAGATTTTTGTGTCAAGGGGAGTTTTGGGCTCAACTCTATAAAATGATTTCTTTGCTAACTTAAGGGATTTATCAATGAAAGATCTAGGGTACTTTCACTTAGATCCAATAGAATATATCTTCTCAAACTCATCATCAATAAACTCTGAACTGCAAATGCGTAATGCCCTTAGGAACATAGATTAAAATGATAATTTAACTCCGTCATGTTGAGATGAGTAATAATGTATATATGAGCATACATCGGTGGGTTTTCTGTATATGCTAAGCTTAAACTTGTTTCCTTGTCTATGGATCATGCAATCTAAAAATGGTAGAATACCATTATTTTCATTTTCTACAGTAAATTTGATGGAAGGTACTAAATTGTTAAGTAAGGGGAGAAATATTTGTAAATATTCATTTGTTGGCCAAAAACAAAGAACATCATCTACATACCTAAAACAAATTGCATTAGAAGGTAAGATATCCTTTATTAATTTTGTTTTAAAAAAATTCCATATAAAGATTATTTAGTACGGGTGAAAGAGGGTTACCGATTGCCATACCAAATTTTTGAGCATAATAATCTCCATTAAATTGAAATACACAGTCTTTTATACACAATTTTATCAGTTCAATGAAATTAGACTTTGAAACAGGTAAATGAATATCATCCAAGACATCAAATAAATATTCTAAAAAGTCGTCAACTGGAACTTTAGTGAAAAGTGAGAAAACATCAAAGCTAAATAGTTAGAAATCAAAATTAATATTGATATTGTTTAGCTTGTTGACTAAATCTACATTGTTCATGATATTAGAATTTGATACCTTACCCACTAAAGGGCTTTACAAGGAAACTAACCATTTTGATAATTTACATGTGATGGAGCCTACTGAACTCACTATAGGTCTTGCTGGAAAATTCTGTTTATGTGTTTTGATAAGTCCATACATATATGGCAATGAAGGGGACAAAGATGACAAATTTTTGATAAGAGGAATGTTACCTTTTAACAACCACTTCATTTCCTTATTGAAGTGAGAATTAATACTTCTAAGGGATTTTTACTAAGTTTAGAATATGTTGTGTTATCATTTAGAAGATCATTCATTTTAGATAAATAGTTACTTTTGTCTAAAATCACAACAGTGTGAGCCTTTTCTGCTTTAGTAATATGTATATCCTTGTCTTTTTTAAGGTGTTAATAGCTCTTATGAATCTTTTAGGGCAATTAGCTTCCACTGGTTTTGACAAACTGGCATACACTAAACCTTTGCAAATATTGATATCATCATTACATAAATTACTGTATTTTTCTAAATTACAAAAAGACTTTGTGACATCAACACAGCTGGCTTCTCTGTTAGAGCACACAAAACTTAAACCATAGCCTAATTCACACAAGGAATTTTTATCTAGTTGTTTATTAGACAGGTTTACCACAAAAGATGTGTTTCTGTTCTTGGTCCAGTCGATGTTTTAAATAAGATGGTCCAACTTACGATTTAGTGACACTTGTAATTTAGAAAAATACAGTAATTCAAGTAACGATGATATTAATATTTGCAAAGGTTCAGTGTATACCAGTTTGTCAAAACCAGTGGAAGCTAATTGCCCTAAAAGATTCATAAGAGCTATATATATATATATATATATATATATATATATATATATATATATATATATATATATATCTTTTCTTTCTCTTTCAAACTATTCGCCATTCCCCGCGTTAGCGAGGTAGCGTTAAGAACAGAGAACTGGGCCTTTGAGGGAATATCCTCACCTGGCCCCGTTCTCTGTTCCTTCTTTTGGAAAAATTAAAAAAAAAAAAAAATAATGAGAGAGGAGGATTTCCAGCCCCCCGCTCCCTCCCCTTTTAGTCGCCTTCTACGACACGCAGGGAATACGTGGAAAGTATTCTTTCTCCCCTATACCCAAGGATAATATATATATATATATATATACATATATATATATATATATATATATATATATATATATATATATATATATATTTTTTTTTTTTTTTTTTTTTTATACTTTGTCGCTGTCTCCCGCGTTTGCGAGGTAGCGCAAGGAAACAGACGAAAGAAATGGCCCCCCCCCCCATACACATGTACATACACACGTCCACACACGCAAATATACATACCTACACAGCTTTCCATGGTTTACCCCAGACGCTTCACATGCCTTGCTTCAATCCACTGACAGCACGTCAACCCCTGTATACCACATGACTCCAATTCACTCTATTTCTTGCCCTCCTTTCACCCTCCTGCATGTTCAGGCCCCGATCACACAAAATCTTTTTCACTCCATCTTTCCACCTCCAATTTGGTCTCCCTCTTCTCCTCGTTCCCTCCACCTCCGACACATATATCCTCTTGGTCAATCTCTCCTCACTCATTCTCTCCATGTGCCCAAACCATTTGAAAACACCCTCTTCTGCTCTCTCAACCACGCTCTTTTTATTTCCACACATCTCTCTTACCCTTACGTTACTTACTCGCTCAAACCACCTCACACCACACATTGTCCTCAAACATCTCATTTCCAGCACATCCATCCTCCTGCGCACATCTCTATCCATAGCCCACGCCTCGCAACCATACAGCATTGTTGGTACCACTATTCCCTCAAACATACCCATTTTTGCTTTCCGAGATAATGTTCTCGACTTCCACACATTTTTCAAGGCTCCCAAAATTTTCGCCCCCTCCCCCACCCTATGATCCACTTCCGCTTCCATGGTTCCATCCGCTGACAGATCCACTCCCAGATATCTAAAACACTTCACTTCCTCCAGTTTTTCTCCATTCAAACTCACCTCCCAATTGACTTGACCCTCACCCCTACTGTACCTAATAACCTTGCTCTTATTCACATTTACTCTCAACTTTCTTCTTCCACACACTTTACCAAACTCAGTCACCAGCTTCTGCAGTTTCTCACATGAATCAGCCACCAGCGCTGTATCATCAGCGAACAACAATTGACTCACTTCCCAAGCTCTCTCATCCCCAACAGACTTCATACTTGCCCCTCTTTCCAGGACTCTTGCATTTACCTCCTTTACAACCCCATCCATAAACAAATTAAACAACCATGGAGACATCACACACCCCTGCCGCAAACCTACATTCACTGAGAACCAATCACTTTCCTCTCTTCCTACACGTACACATGCCTTACATCCTCGATAAAAACTTTTCACTGCTTCTAACAACTTGCCTCCCACACCATATATTCTTAATACCTTCCACAGAGCATCTCTATCAACTCTATCATATGCCTTCTCCAGATCCATAAATGCTACATACAAATCCCTTTGCTTTTCTAAGTATTTCTCACATACATTCTTCAAAGCAAACACCTGATCCACACATCCTCTACCACTTCTGAAACCGCACTGCTCTTCCCCAATCTGATGCTCTGTACATGCCTTCACCCTCTCAATCAATACCCTCCCATATAATTTACCAGGAATACTCAACAAACTTATACCTCTGTAATTTGAGCACTCACTCTTATCCCCTTTGCCTTTGTACAATGGCACTATGCACGCATTCCGCCAATCCTCAGGCACCTCACCATGAGTCATACATACATTAAATAACCTTACCAACCAGTCAACAATACAGTCACCCCCTTTCTTAATAAATTCCACTGCAATACCATCCAAACCTGCTGCCTTGCCGGCTTTCATCTTCCGCAAAGCTTTTACTACCTCTTCTCTGTTTACCAAATCATTTTCCCTAACCCTCTCACTTTGCACACCACCTCGACCAAAACACCCTATATCTGCCACTCTGTCATCAGACACATTCAACAAACCTTCAAAATACTCATTCCATCTCCTTCTCACATCACCGCTACTTGTTATCACCTCCCCATTTACGCCCTTCACTGAAGTTCCCATTTGCTCCCTTGTCTTACGCACCCTATTTACCTCCTTCCAGAACATCTTTTTATTCTCCCTAAAATTTACTGATAGTCTCTCACCCCAACTCTCATTTGCCCTTTTTTTCACCTCTTGCACCTTTCTCTTGACCTCCTGTCTCTTTCTTTTATACTTCTCCCACTCAATTGCATTTTTTCCCTGCAAAAATCGTCCAAATGCCTCTCTCTTCTCTTTCACTAATACTCTTACTTCTTCATCCCACCACACACTACCCTTTCTAAACAGCCCACCTCCCACTCTTCTCATGCCACAAGCATCTTTTGCGCAATCCATCACTGATTCCCTAAATACATCCCATTCCTCCCCGACTCCCCTTACTTCCATTGTTCTCACCTTTTTCCATTCTGTACACAGTCTCTCCTGGTACTTCCCCACACAGGTCTCCTTCCCAAGCTCACTTACTCTCACCACCTTCTTCACCCCAACATTCACTCCTCTTTTCTGAAAACCCATACTAATCTTCACCTTAGCCTCCACAAGATAATGATCAGACATCCCTCCAGTTGCACCTCTCAGCACATTAACATCCAAAAGTCTCTCTTTCGCACGCCTGTCAATTAACACGTAATCCAATAACGCTCTCTGGCCATCTCTCCTACTTACATAAGTATACTTATGTATATCTCGCTTTTTAAACCAGGTATTCCCAATCATCAGTCCTTTTTCAGCACATAAATCTACAAGCTCTTCACCATTTCCATTTACAACACTGAACACCCCATGCATACCAATTATTCCCTCAACTGCCACATTACTCACCTTTGCATTCAAATCACCCATCACTATAACCTGGTCTCGTGCATCAAAACCGCTAACACACTCATTTAGCTGCTCCCAAAACACTTGCCTCTCATGATCTTTCTTCTCATGCCCAGGTGCATATGCACCAATAATCACCCACCTCTCTCCATCAACTTTCAATTTTACCCATATTAATCGAGAATTTACTTTCTTACATTCTATCACATACTCCCACAACTCCTGTTTCAGGAGTATTGCTACTCCTTCCCTTGCTCTTGTCCTCTCACTAACCCCTGACTTCACTCCCCAGACATTTCCAAACCACTCTTCCCCTTTACCCTTGAGCTTCGTTTCACTCAGAGCCAAAACATCCAGGTTCCTTTCCTCAAACATACTACCTATCTCTCCTTTTTTCACATCTTGGTTACATCCACACACATTTAGGCACCCCACTCTGAGCCTTCGAGGAGGATGATCACTCCCCGCGTGACTCCTTCTTCTGTTTCCCATTTTAGAAAGTTAATACAAGGAGGGGAGGATATATATATATATATATATATATATATATATATATATATATATATATATATATATATATATATATATATTTTTTTTTTTCTTCTTTTAAACTATTCGCCATTTCCCGCGTTAGCGAGGTAGCGCTAAGAACAGAGGACTGGACCTTTTTTGGAATATCCTCAACTGGCCCCCTCTGTTCCTTCTTTTGGAAAATTTAAAAAAAGAAAAAAAAAACGAGAGGGGAGGATTTCCAGCCCCCCGCTCCCTCCCCTTTTAGTCGCCTTCTACGACACGCAGGGAATACGTGGGAAGTATTCTTAATCCCCTATCCCCAGGGATAATATATATATATATATATATATATATATATATATATATATATATATATATATATATATATATATATATATATATATATGTGAATGTTGGGGTGAAGAGGGTGGTGAGAGTAAGTGAGCTTGAGAAGGAGACCTGTGTGAGGAAGTACCAGGAGAGACTGAGTACAGAATGGAAAAAGGTGAGAACAATGGAAGTAAGGGGAATGGGGGAGGAATGGGATGTATTTAGGGAATCAGTGATGGATTGCGCAAAAGATGCTTGTGGCATGAGAAGAGTGGGAGGTGGGTTGATTAGAAAGGGTAGTGAGTGGTGGGATGAAGAAGTAAGAGTATTAGTGAAAGAGAAGAGAGAGCCATTTGGACAATTTCTGCAGGGAAAAAATGCAATTGAGTGGGAGATGTATAAAAGAAAGAGACAGGAGGTCAAGAGAAAGGTGCAAGAGGTGAAAAAAAGGGCAAATGAGAGTTGGGGTGAGAGAGTATCATTAAATTTTAGGGAGAATAAAAAGATGTTCTGGAAGGAGGTAAATAAAGTGCGTAAGACAAGGGAGCAAATGGGAACTTCGGTGAAGGGCGCAAGTGAGGAGGTGATAACAAGTAGTGGTGATGTGAGAAGGAGATGGAGTGAGTATTTTGAAGGTTTGTTGAATGTGTTTGATGATAGAGTGGTAGATATAGGGTGTTTTGGTCGAGGTGGTGTGCAAAGTGAGAGGGTTAGGGAAAATGATTTGGTAAACAGAGAAGAGGTAGTGAAAGCTTTGCGGAAGATGAAAGCCGGCAAGGCAGCAGGTTTGGATGGTATTGCAGTGGAATTTATTAAAAAAGGGGGTGACTGTATTGTTGACTGGTTGGTAAGGTTATTTAATGTATGTATGACTCATGGTGAGGTGCCTAAGGATTGGCGGAATGCGTGCATAGTGCCATTGTACAAAGGCAAAGGGGATAAGAGTGAGTGCTCAAATTACAGAGGTATAAGTTTGTTGAGTATTCCTGGTAAATTATATGGGAGAGTATTGATTGAGAGGGTGAAGGCATGTACAGAGCATCAGATTGGGGAAGAGCAGTGTGGTTTCATAAGTGGTAGAGGATGTGTGGATCAGGTGTTTGCTTTGAAGAATGTATGTGAGAAATACTTAGAAAAGCAAATGGATTTGTATGTAGCATTTATGGATCTGGAGAAGGCATACGATAGAGTTGATAGAGATGCTCTGTGGAAGGTATTAAGAATATATGGTGTGGGAGGAAAGTTGTTAAAAGCAGTGAAAAGTTTTTATCGAGGATGTAAGGCATGTGTACGTGTAGGAAGAGAGGAAAGTGATTGGTTCTCAGTGAATGTAGGTTTGCGGCAGGGGTGTGTGATGTCTCCATGGTTGTTTAATTTGTTTATGGATGGGGTTGTTAGGGAGGTAAATGCAAGAGTTTTGGAAAGAGGGGCAAGTATGAAGTCTGTTGGGGATGAGAGAGCTTGGGAAGTGAGTCAGTTGTTGTTCGCTGATGATACAGCGCTGGTGGCTGATTCATGTGAGAAACTGCAGAAGCTGGTGACTGAGTTTGGAAAAGTGTGTGGAAGAAGAAAGTTAAGAGTAAATGTGAATAAGAGCAAGGTTATTAGGTACAGTAGGGTTGAGGGTCAAGTCAATTGGGAGGTGAGTTTGAATGGAGAAAAACTGGAGTAAGTGAAGTGTTTTAGATATCTGGGAGTGGATCTGGCAGCGGATGGAACCATGGAAGCGGAAGTGGATCATAAGGTGGGGGAGGGGGCGAAAATCCTGGGAGCCTTGAAGAATGTGTGGAAGTCGAGAACATTATCTCGGAAAGCAAAAATGGGTATGTTTGAAGGAATACTGGTTCCAACAATGTTGTATGGTTGCGAGGCGTGGGCTATGGATAGAGTGGTGCGCAGGAGGATGGATGTGCTGGAAATGAGATGTTTGAGGACAATGTGTGGTGTGAGGTAGTTTGATCGAGTGAGTAACGTAAGGGTAAGAGAGATGTGTGGAAATAAAAAGAGCGTGGTTGAGAGAGCAGAAGAGGGTGTTTTGAAGTGGTTTGGGCACATGGAGAGAATGAGTGAGGAAAGATTGACCAAGAGGATATATGTGTCGGAGGTGGAGGGAACAAGGAGAAGAGGGAGACCAAATTGGAGGTGGAAAGATGGAGTGAAAAAGATTTTGTGTGATCGGGGCCTGAACATGCAGGAGGGTGAAAGGAGGGCAAGGAATAGAGTGAATTGGAGCGATGTGGTATACCAGGGTTGACGTGCTGTCAGTGGATTGAAGCAGGGCATGTGAAGCGTCTGGGGTAAACCATGGAAAGCTGTGTAGGTATGTATATTTGCGTGTGTGGACGTATGTATATACATGTGTATGGGGGGGGGGGGCATTTCTTTCGTCTGTTTCCTTGCGCTACCTCGCAAACGCGGGAGACAGCGACAAAGTATAAAAAAAAAGAAATATATATATATATATATATATATATATATATATATATATATATATATATATATATATATATATATATATATATATATATATATATATATATATATATACATATATATATATATATATTTTTTTTTTTTTTTTTTTTTTATACCTCGTCGCTGTCTCCCGCGTTTGCGAGGTAGCGCAAGGAAACAGACGAAAGAAATGGCCCAACCCCCCCCATACACATGTACATACATACGTCCACACACGCAAATATACATACCTACACAGCTTTCCATGGTTTACCCCGGACGCTTCACATGCCTTGATTCAATCCACTGACAGCACGTCAACCCCTGTATACCACATGACTCCAATTCACTCTATTCCTTGCCTTCCTTTCACCCTCCTGCATGTTCAGGCCCCGATCACACAAAATCTTTTTCACTCCATCTTTCCACCTCCAATTTGGTCTCCCTCTTCTCCTCGTTCCCTCCACCTCCGACACATATATCCTCTTGGTCAATCTCTCCTCACTCATTCTCTCCATGTGCCCAAACCATTTCAAAACACCCTCTTCTGCTCTCTCAACCACGCTCTTTTTATTTCCACACATCTCTCTTACCCTTACGTTACTTACTCGATCAAACCACCTCACACCACACATTGTCCTCAAACATCTCATTTCCAGCACATCCATCCTCCTGCGCACATCTCTATCCATAGCCCACGCCTCGCAACCATACAACATTGTTGGAACCACTATTCCCTCAAACATACCCATTTTCGCTTTCCGAGATAATGTTCTCGACTTCCACACATTTTTCAAGGCTCCCAAAATTTTCGCCCCCTCCCCCACCCTATGATCCACTTCCGCTTCCATGGTTCCATCCGCTGCCAGATCCACTCCCAGACATCTAAAACACTTCACTTCCTCCAGTTTTTCTCCATTCAAACTCACCTCCCAATTGACTTGACCCTCACCCCTACTGTACCTAATAACCTTGCTCTTATTCACATTTACTCTCAACTTTCTTCTTCCACACACTTTACCAAACTCAGTCACCAGCTTCTGCAGTTTCTCACATGAATCAGCCACCAGCGCTGTATCATCAGCGAACAACAACTGACTCACTTCCCAAGCTCTCTCATCCCCAACAGACTTCATACTTGCCCCTCTTTCCAGGACTCTTGCATTTACCTCCCTTACAACCCCATCCATAAACAAATTAAACAACCATGGAGACATCACACACCCCTGCCGCAAACCTACATTCACTGAGAACCAATCACTTTCCTCTCTTCCTACACGTACACATGCCTTACATCCTCGATAAAAACTTTTCACTGCTTCTAACAACTTGCCTCCCACACCATATATTCTTAATACCTTCCACAGAGCATCTCTATCAACTCTATCATATGCCTTCTCCAGATCCATATATATATATATATATATATATATATATATATATATATATATATATATATATATATATATATATATATATATATATATATATATATATACATATAGGGGAGAAAGAATACTTCCCACGTATTCCCTGCGTGTCGTAGGAGGCGACTAAAAGGGAAGGGAGCGAGGGGCTGGAGATCCTCCCCTATCGTTTTTTTTTAATTTTCCAAAAGAAGGAACAGAGAAGAGGGGCAGGTGAGGATATTCCTTCAAAGGCCCAGTCCTCTGTTCAACGCTACCTCGCTATCGCGGGAAATGGCGAATCGTATGAAAAAAAAAAAAAAATATATATATATATATATATATATATATATATATATTCTTCTGTTTCCCCTTTTGGAAAGCTAAAATACAAGGAGGGTTTGATTTCTGGCCCCCCCAGCTCCCGTTCCCTTTAGTCGCCTTCTAAGATACGTGAGGAATCCGTGGGAAGTATTCTTAATCCCCTATCCCCGGGTGTGCAGAGTGAGAGGGTTAGGGAAAATGATTTGGTAAATAGAGAAGAGGTAGTAAAAGTTTTACGGAAGATGAAAGCCGGCAAAGCAACAGGTTTGGATGGCACTGCAGTGGAATTTATTAAAAAAGGGGTAACTGTATTGTTGACTGGTTGGTAAGGTTATTTAATGTATGTATGATTCATGGTGAGGTGCCTGAGGATTGGCGGAATGCTTGCATAGTGCCTTTGTACAAAGGCAAAAGGGAAAAGGGTGAGTGTTTAAATTACAGAGGTATAAGTGTGTTGAGTATTCCTGGTAAATTATATGGGAGGGTATTGGTTGAGAGGGTGAAGGCATGTACAGAGCATCAGGTTGGGGAAGAGCAGTGTGGTTTCAGAAGTGGTAGAGGATGTGTGGATCAGGTGTTTGCTTTGAAGAATGTATGTGAGAAATATTTAGAAAAAGAAATGGATTTGTATGTTGCATTTATGGATCTGGAAAAGGCATATGATATAATTGATAGAGATGATCTGTGTAAGGTATTAAGAATATATGGTGTGGGAGGCAAGTTGTTAGAAACAGTGAAAAGTTTTTATCAAGTATGTAAGGCATGTGAACGTGTAGGAAGAGAGGAAAGTGATTGGTTCTCAGTGAAGATCGGTTTGTGGGAGGGGTGTGTGATGTCTCCATGGTTGTTTAATTTGTTTATGGATGGTGTTGTTAGGAGGTAAATGGAAGAGTTTTGGAAAGAGGGGCAAGTATGCAGTCGGTTTTGGATGAGAGAGCTTGGGAAGTGAGTCAGTTGTTGTTCGCTGATGATACGGCGCTGGTGTGATTCATGTGAGAAACTGCAGAAGCTGGTGACTGAGTTTGGTAAAGTGTGAGAAAGAAGAAAGTTAAGAGCAAATGTGAATAAGAACAAGGTTATTAGGTACAGTAAGGTTGAGGGTCAAGTCAATTGGGAGGTGAGTTTGAATGGAGAAAAGCTGGAGGAAGTGAAGTGTTTTAGATATCTGGGAGTGGATCTGGCAGCGGATGGAACCATGGAATCGGAAGTGAATCATAGTGTGGAGGAGGGAACGAAAATTTTAGGAGCCTTGAAGAATGTTTGGAAGTCGAGAAGATTATCTCGAAAAGCAAAAATTGGTATTTTTGAAGGAATAGTGGTTTCAACAATGTTGTATGGTTGCGAGGCGTGGGCTATGGATAGAGTTGTGCGTAGGAGGGTGGATGTGCTGGAAATGAGATGTTTGAGGACAATATGTGGTGTGAGGTGGTTTGATCGAGTAAATAATATAAGGGTGAGAGAGATGTCTGGAAATAAAAAGAGTGTGGTTGAGAGAGCAGAAGAGGGTGTTTTGAAATGGTTTGGTCACATGGAGAGAATGAGTGGGGAAAGATTGACCAAGAGGATATATGTGTCAGAGGTGGAGGGAACGAGGCGATGTGGGAGACCAAATTTTAGGAGGAAAGATGGAGTGAAAAAGATTTTGAGTGATCTGGGCCTGAACGTGCAGGAGGGTGAAAGGCATGCAAGGAATAGAGTGAATTGGAACGTTGTGATATACCGGGGTTGCGGTGCTGTCAATGGATTGAACCAGGGCATGCGAAGCGTCTGGGGTAAACTATGCAAAGTGTATGGGGCCTGGATGTGGAAAGGGAGCTGTGGTTTCGGTGCATTATTACATGACAGCTAGAGACTGAGTGTGAACGAATGGGGCCTTTGGTGTTTTTCCTTGCGCTACCTTGCACACATGAATCGGAGGGGGTTGTTATTCTATGTGTGGCGAGGTGGCAATGGGAACAAATAGAGGGAGACAGTGTGAATTATGTACATGTGTATATATGTATATGTCTGTGTGTGTATATATATGTGTACATTGAGATGTATAGGCATGTATATTGTGCGTGTGTGGACATGTATGTATATACATGTGTATGTGGGTGGTTTGGCGAGGTAGCGTTGAGAACAGAGGACTGGGCCTTTAAGGGAATATCCTCACCTCGCCCCCTTCTCCGTTCCATCTTTTGGAAAATTAAAAAAAAAAAGCGAGAGGGGACGATTTCCAGCCCCCGCTCCCTCCCCTTTTAGTAGCCTTCTACGACCCGCAGGGAATACGGGGGAAGTATTCTTTCTCCCCTATCCCCAGGGATAATATATATATATATATATATATATATATATATATATATATATATATATATATATATATATATATGTGGGTTGATTAGAAAGGGTAGTGAGTGGTGGGATGAAGAAGTAAGAGTATTAGTGAAAGAGAAGAGAGAGGCATTTGGACGATTTTTGCAGGGAAAAAATGAAATTGAGTGGGAGATGTATAAAAGAAAGAGACAGGAGGTCAAGAGAAAGGTGCAAGAGGTGAAAAAAAGGGCAAATGAGAGTTGGGGTGAGAGAGTATCATTAAATTTTAGGGAGAATAAAAAGATGTTCTGGAAGGAGGTAAATAAAGTGCGTAAGACAAGGGAGCAAATGGGAACTTCGGTGAAGGGCGCAAGTGGGGAGGTGATAACAAGTAGTGGTGATGTGAGAAGGAGATGGAGTGAGTATTTTGAAGGTTTGTTGAATGTGTTTGATGATAGAGTGGCAGATATAGGGTGTTTTGGTCGAGGTGGTGTGCAAAGTGAGAGGGTTAGGGAAAATGATTTGGTAAACAGAGAAGAGGTAGTGAAAGCTTTGCGGAAGATGAAAGCCGGCAAGGCAGTAGGTTTGGATGGTATTGCAGTGGAATTTATTAAAAAAGGGGGTGACTGTATTGTTGACTGGTTGGTAAGGTTATTTAATGTATGTATGACTCATGGTGAGGTGCCTAAGGATTGGTGGAATGCGTGCATAGTGCCATTGTACAAAGGCAAAGGGGATAAGAGTGAGTGCTCAAATTACAGAGGTATAAGTTTGTTGAGTATTCCTGGTAAATTATATGGGAGGGTATTGATTGTTAGGGTGAAGGCATGTACAGAGCATCAGATTGGGGAAGAGCAGTGTGGTTTCAGAAGTGGTAGAGGATGTGTGGATCAGGTGTTTGCTTTGAAGAATGTATGTGAGAAATACTTAGAAAAGCAAATGGATTTGTATGTAGCATTTATGGATCTGGGGAAGGCATATGATAGAGTTGATAGAGATGCTCTGTGTGGAAGGTATTAAGAATATATGGTGTGGGAGGAAAGTTGTTAGAAGCAGTGAAAAGTTTTTATCGAGGATGTAAGGCATGTGTACGTGTAGGAAGAGAGGAAAGTGATTGGTTCTCAGTGAATGTAGGTTTGCGGCAGGGGTGTGTGATGTCTCCATGGTTGTTTAATTTGTTTATGGATGGGGTTGTTAGGGAGGTAAATGCAAGAGTTTTGGAAAGAGGGGCAAGTATGAAGTCTGTTGGGGATGAGAGAGCTTGGGAAGTGAGTCAGTTGTTGTTCGCTGATGATACAGCGCTGGTGGCTGATTCATGTGAGAAACTGCAGAAGCTGGTGACTGAGTTTGGAAAAGTGTGTGGAAGAAGAAAGTTAAGAGTAAATGTGAATAAGAGCAAGGTTATTAGGTACAGTAGGGTTGAGGGTCAAGTCAATTGGGAGGTGAGTTTGAATGGAGAAAAACTGGAGGAAGTGAAGTGTTTTAGATATCTGGGAGTGGATCTGGCAGCGGATGGAACCATGGAAGCGGAAGTGGATCATAGGGTGGGGGAGGGGGCGAAAATCCTGGGGGCCTTGAAGAATGTGTGGAAGTCGAGAACATTATCTCGGAAAGCAAAAATGGGTATGTTTGAAGGAATAGTGGTTCCAACAATGTTGTATGGTTGCGAGGCGTGGGCTATGGATAGAGTTGTGTGCAGGAGGATGGATGTGCTGGAAATGAGATGTTTGAGGACAATATGTGGTGTGAGGTGGTTTGATCGAGTAAATAATATAAGGGTGAGAGAGATGTCTGGAAATAAAAAGAGTGTGGTTGAGAGAGCAGAAGAGGGTGTTTTGAAATGGTTTGGTCACATGGAGAGAATGAGTGGGGAAAGATTGACCAAGAGGATATATGTGTCAGAGGTGGAGGGAACGAGGCGATGTGGGAGACCAAATTTTAGGAGGAAAGATGGAGTGAAAAAGATTTTGAGTGATCTGGGCCTGAACGTGCAGGAGGGTGAAAGGCATGCAAGGAATAGAGTGAATTGGAACGTTGTGATATACCGGGGTTGCGGTGCTGTCAATGGATTGAACCAGGGCATGCGAAGCGTCTGGGGTAAACTATGCAAAGTGTATGGGGCCTGGATGTGGAAAGGGAGCTGTGGTTTCGGTGCATTATTACATGACAGCTAGAGACTGAGTGTGAACGAATGGGGCCTTTGGTGTTTTTCCTTGCGCTACCTTGCACACATGAATCGGAGGGGGTTGTTATTCTATGTGTGGCGAGGTGGCGATGGGAACAAATAGAGGGAGACAGTGTGAATTATGTACATGTGTATATATGTATATGTCTGTGTGTGTATATATATGTGTACATTGAGATGTATAGGCATGTATATTGTGCGTGTGTGGACATGTATGTATATACATGTGTATATGGGTGGTTTGGCGAGGTAGCGTTGAGAACAGAGGACTGGGCCTTTAAGGGAATATCCTCACCTCGCCCCCTTCTCCGTTCCATCTTTTGGAAAATTAAGAAAAAAAAGCGAGAGGGGACGATTTCCAGCCCCCGCTCCCTCCCCTTTTAGTAGCCTTCTACGACCCGCAGGGAATACGGGGGAAGTATTCTTCCTCCCCTATCCCCAGGGATAATATATATATATATATATATATATATATATATATATATATATATATATATATATATATATATATATGTGGGTTGATTAGAAAGGGTAGTGAGTGGTGGGATGAAGAAGTAAGAGTATTAGTGAAAGAGAAGAGAGAGGCATTTGGACGATTTTTGCAGGGAAAAAATGAAATTGAGTGGGAGATGTATAAAAGAAAGAGACAGGAGGTCAAGAGAAAGGTGCAAGAGGTGAAAAAAAGGGCAAATGAGAGTTGGGGTGAGAAAGTATCATTAAATTTTAGGGAGAATAAAAAGATGTTCTGGAAGGAGATAAATAAAGTGCGTAAGACAAGGGAGCAAATGGGAACTTCGGTGAAGGGCGCAAGTGGGGAGGTGATAACAAGTAGTGGTGATGTGAGAAGGAGATGGAGTGAGTATTTTGAAGGTTTGTTGAATGTGTTTGATGATAGAGTGGCAGATATAGGGTGTTTTGGTCGAGGTGGTGTGCAAAGTGAGAGGGTTAGGGAAAATGATTTGGTAAACAGAGAAGAGGTAGTGAAAGCTTTGCGGAAGATGAAAGCCGGCAAGGCAGTAGGTTTGGATGGTATTGCAGTGGAATTTATTAAAAAAGGGGGTGACTGTATTGTTGACTGGTTGGTAAGGTTATTTAATGTATGTATGACTCATGGTGAGGTGCCTAAGGATTGGTGGAATGCGTGCATAGTGCCATTGTACAAAGGCAAAGGGGATAAGAGTGAGTGCTCAAATTACAGAGGTATAAGTTTGTTGAGTATTCCTGGTAAATTATATGGGAGGGTATTGATTGTTAGGGTGAAGGCATGTACAGAGCATCAGATTGGGGAAGAGCAGTGTGGTTTCAGAAGTGGTAGAGGATGTGTGGATCAGGTGTTTGCTTTGAAGAATGTATGTGAGAAATACTTAGAAAAGCAAATGGATTTGTATGTAGCATTTATGGATCTGGGGAAGGCATATGATAGAGTTGATAGAGATGCTCTGTGTGGAAGGTATTAAGAATATATGGTGTGGGAGGAAAGTTGTTAGAAGCAGTGAAAAGTTTTTATCGAGGATGTAAGGCATGTGTACGTGTAGGAAGAGAGGAAAGTGATTGGTTCTCAGTGAATGTAGGTTTGCGGCAGGGGTGTGTGATGTCTCCATGGTTGTTTAATTTGTTTATGGATGGGTTGTTAGGGAGGTAAATGCAAGAGTTTTGGAAAGAGGGGCAAGTATGAAGTCTGTTGGGGATGAGAGAGCTTGGGAAGTGAGTCAGTTGTTGTTCGCTGATGATACAGCGCTGGTGGCTGATTCATGTGAGAAACTGCAGAAGCTGGTGACTGAGTTTGGAAAAGTGTGTGGAAGAAGAAAGTTAAGAGTAAATGTGAATAAGAGCAAGGTTATTAGGTAGAGTAGGGTTGAGGGTCAAGTCAATTGGGAGGTGAGTTTGAATGGAGAAAAACTGGAGGAAGTGAAGTGTTTTAGATATCTGGGAGTGGATCTGGCAGCGGATGGAACCATGGAAGCGGAAGTGGATCATAGGGTGGGGGAGGGGGCGAAAATCCTGGGGGCCTTGAAAAATGTGTGGAAGTCGAGAACATTATCTCGGAAAGCAAAAATGGGTATGTTTGAAGGAATAGTGGTTCCAACAATGTTGTATGGTTGCGAGGCGTGGGCTATGGATAGAGTTGTGTGCAGGAGGATGGATGTGCTGGAAATGAGATGTTTGAGGACAATGTGTGGTGTGAGGTGGTTTGATCGAGTGAGTAACGTAAGGGTAAGAGAGATGTGTGGAAATAAAAAGAGCGTGGTTGAGAGAGCAGAAGAGGGTGTTTTGAAGTGGTTTGGGCACATGTAGAGGATGAGTGAGGAAAGATTCACCAAGAGGATATATGTGTCGGAAGTGGAGGGAACAAGGAGAAGAGGGAGACCAAATTGGAGGTGGAAAGATGGAGTGAAAAAGATTTTGTGTGATCGGGGCTGAGCATGCAGGAGGGTGAAAGGAGGGCAAGGAATAGAGTGAATTGGAGCGATGTGGTATACCGGGGGGTTGACGTGCTGTCAGTGGATTGAATCAAAGCATGTGAAGCGTCTGGGGTAAACCATGTATATTTGCGTGTGTGGACGTATGTATATACATGTGTATGGGGGGGGTTGGGCCATTTCTTTCGTCTATATATATATATATATATATATATATATATATATATATATATATATATATATATATATATATATATATATATATATATATATATATATATATATATATATATATATATATATACATATATTTATATATATATATATATTTTTTTTTTTTTGCTTTGTCGCTGTCTCCCGCGTTTGCGAGGTAGCGCAAGGAAACAGACGAAAGAAATGGCCCAACCCACCCCCATACACATGTATATATATACGTCCAAACACGCAAATATACATACCTACACAGCTTTCCATGGTTTACCCCAGACGCTTCACATGCCCTGATTCAATCCACTGACAGCACGTCAACCCCGGTATACCACATCGATCCAATTCACTCTATTCCTTGCCCTCCTTTCACCCTCCTGCATGTTCAGGCCCCGATCTCAAAAAATTTTTTTCACTCCATCTTTCCACCTCCAATTTGGTCTCCCACTTCTCCTCGTTCCCTCCACCTCCGACACATATATCCTCTTGGTCAATCTTTCCTCACTCATTCTCTCCATGTGCCCAAACCACTTCAAAACACCCTCTTCTGCTCTCTCAACCACGCTCTTTTTATTTCCACACATCTCTCTTTCCCTTACGTTACTTACTCGATCAAACCACCTCACACCACACATTGTCCTCAAACATCTCATTTCCAGCACATCCATTCTCCTGCGCACAACTCTATCCATAGCCCACGACTCGCAACCATACAACATTGTTGGAATCACTATTCCTTCAAACATACCAATTTTTGCTTTCCGAGATAATTTTCTCGACTTCCACACATTCTTCATGGCTCCCAGGATTTTCGCCCCCTCCCCCACCCTATGATCCACTTCCGCTTTCATGGTTCCATCCGCTGCCAGATCCACTCCCAGATATCTAAAACACTTTACTTCCTCCAGTTTTTCTCCATTCAAACTTACCTCCCAATTGACTTGACCCTCAACCCTACTGTACCTAATAACCTTGCTCTTATTCACATTTACTCTTAACTTTCTTCTTTCACACACTTAACCAAACTCAGTCACCAGCTTTTGCAGTTTCTCACATGAATCAGCCACCAGCGCTGTATCATCAGCGAACAACAACTGACTCACTTCCCAAGCTCTCTCATCCCCAACAGACTTCATACTTGCCCCTCTTTCCAAAACTCTTGCATTTACCTCCCTAACAACCCCATCCATAAACAAATTAAACAACCATGGAGACATCACACACCCTTGCCGCAAACCTACATTCACTGAGAACCAATCACTTTCCTCTCTTCCTACACGTACACATGCCTTACATCCTCGATGAAAACTTTTCACTGCTTCTAACAACTTTCCTCCCACACCATATATTCTTAATACCTTCCACAGAGCATCTCTATCAACTCTATCTTATGCCTTCTCCAGATCCATAAATGCTACATGCAAATCCATTTGCTTTTCTAAGTATTTCTCACATACATTCTTCAAAGCAAACACCTGATCCACACATCCTCTACCACTTCTGAAACCACACTGCTCTTCCCCAATCTGATGCTCTGTACATGCCTTCACCCTCTCAATCAATACCCTCCCAAATAATTTACCAGGAATACTCAACAAACTTATACCTCTGTAATTTGAGCACTCACTCTTATCCCCTTTGCCTTTGTACAATGGCACTATGCACGCATTCCGCCAATCCTCAGGCACCTCACCATGAGTCATACATACATTAAATAACCTTACCAACCAATCAACAATACAGTCACCCCCTTTTTTAATAAATTCCACTGCAATACCATCCAAGCCTGCTGCCTTGCCGGGTTTCATCTTCCGCAAAGCTTTCACTACCTCTTCTCTGTTTACCAAATCATTTTCCCTAACCCTCTCACTTTGCACACCACCTCGACCAAAACACCCTATATCTGCCACTCTATCATCAAACACATTCAACAAACCTTCAAAATACTCACTCCATCTCCTTCTCACATCACCACTACTTGTTATCACCTCCCCATATATATATATATATTTTTTTTTTTTTTTGCTTTGTCGCTGTCTCCTGCGTTTGCGAGGTAGCGCAAGGAAACAGACGAAAGAAATGGCCCAACCCACCCCCATACACATGCCTTGATTCAATCCACTGACAGCACGTCAACTCCGGTATACCACATCGATCCAATTCACTCTATTCTTTGCCCTCCTTTCACCCTCCTGCATGTTCAGGCCCCGATCACGCAAAATCTTTTTCACTCCATCTTTCCACCTCCAATTTGGTCTCACTCTTCTCCTCGTTCCCTCCACCTCCGATACATATATCCTCTTGGTCAATCTTTCCTCACTCATTCTCTCCATGTGACCAAACCATTTCAAAACACCCTCTTCTGCTCTCTCAACCACGCTCTTTATATTTCCACACATCTCTCTTACCCTTACATTACTTACCCGATCAAACCACCTCACACCACATATTGTCCTCAAACATCTCATTTCCAGCACATCCATCCTCCTGCGCACAACTCTATCCATAGTCCACGCCTCGCAACCATACAACATTGTTGGAACCACTATTCCTTCAAACATACCCATTTTTGCTTTCCGAGATAATGTTCTCGACTTCCACACATTCTTCAAGGCTCCCAGAATTTTCGCCCCCTCCCCCACCCTATGATCCACTTCCGCTTCCATGGTTCCATCCGCTGCCAGATCCACTCCCAGATATCTAAAACACTTCCCTTCCTTCAGTTTTTCTTCATTCAAACTCACCTCCCAATTGAATTGACACTCAACCCTATTGTACCTGATAACCTTGCTCTTATTCACATTTACTCTTAACTTTCTTCTTTCACACACTTTACCAAACTCAGTCACCAGCTTCTGCAGTTTCTCACATGAATCAGCCACCAGCGCTGTATCATCAGCGAACAACTGACTCACTTCCCACGCTCTCTCATCCCCAGCAGACTTCATACTTGCCCCTCTTTCCAAAACTCTTGCATTCACCTCCCTAACAACCCCATCCATAAACAAATTAAACAACCATGGAGACATCACACACCCCTGCCGCAAACCTACATTCACTGAGAACCAATCACTTTCCTCTCTTCCTACACGTACACATGCCTTACATCCTCGATAAAAACTTTTCACTGCTTCTAACAACTTTCCTCCCACACCATATATTCTTAATACCTTCCACAGAGCATCTCTATCAACTCTATCATATGGCCTTCTCCAGATCCATAAATGCTACATACAAATCCATTTGCTTTTCTAAGTATTTCTCACATACATTCTTCAAAGCAAACACCTGATCCACACATCCTCTTCCACTTCTGAAACCACACTGCTCTTCCCCAATCTGATGCTCTGTACATGCCTTCACCCTCTCAATCAATACCCTCCCATATAATTTGCCAGGAATACTCAACAAACTTATACCTCTGTAATTTGAGCACTCACTCTTGTCCTCTATGCCTTTGTACAATGGCACTATGCACGCATTCCGCCAATCCTTAGGCACCTCACCATGAGTCATACATACATTAGATAACCTTGCCAACCAGTCAACAATACAGTCACCTCCTTTTTAAATAAATTCCACTGCAATACCATCCAAACCTGCTGCCTTGCCGGCTTTCATCTTCCGCAAAGCTTTTACTACCCCTTCTCTGCTTACCAACTCATTTTCCCTAACCCTCGCACTTTGCACACCACCTCGACCAAAACGCTCTATATCTGCCACTCTATCATCAAACACATTCAACAAACCTTCAAAATACTCACTCCATCTCCTTCTCACATCACCACTACTTGTTATCACCTCCCCATTTGCGCCCTTCACTATATATATATGTATATTTATATGTATATATATTATTATTATTACTATCGGTATCATCAGTGACAAGCCGTGCATCACAAAATTCCACACCCTTCCTTCCTTCACCTTAGGCAACCACACCAAAGACGCAGACACATTACTACTGCCTTGCTTGCCTGCACCTTGTCCACGACTACTGCAGCCCTGCCTGCACGCGTGTATGCATGTCATACGACAGCATCAGCAGCAGCACAGAAAAAGAAGTAGCAGTAGTAGAAACACAGTATAGTGGCAACACAGAGATGTGCCAACAATGGGTGGCGGGTGAGGAGGAAGAAGAAGAAGAACTTTGCTGTGATGATGCAGAGAGCTTGGACACAAAATCAACAACACCAAAAGTAAGTCCAACACCACCACCACAACCTCCTTCACCTCGTCCAGTCCTGCGCCTGAACACAGGCCCGCTTCCTGCACAGGCCCGACTGGCTCAATCCTCAGAGCCAATCCTTTTCCCGAAGTTACGGATCCCTGGGGATAAGGGATTAAGAATACTTCCCACGTATTCCCTGCGTGTCGTAGAAGGCGACTAAAAGGGGAGGGAGCGGGGAGCTGGAAATCCTCCCCTCTCGTTTTTTTTTAATTTTCCAAAAGAAGGAACAGAGGGGGCCAGGTGAGGATATTCCCTCAAAGGCCCAGTTCTCTGTTCTTAACGCTACCTCGCTAACGCTGGAAATGGCGAATAGTTTGAAAAAAAATAAAAAATGTAAGAAATAATTTAGAAAACTGAAACTTCTAGCTTGAAATGAAATGAAAAAAGAATGTCACATAATGGTTCAACCTCTGGCTATGGAAAAAGGAAATGTATAATTTATTTACACAAACGTCAATAGTAGTTTTCATCAATTTAACCACTGTATCATACTGCCTGGTCCACTTCTCTGATCATGACACTGGAATATTGGCTTATGATGTTTCTCAATTTGTCTTCATTACACAAAGTACAACCATATCTTGGATACATTATGGTAGGTAGTTGGTCATCCGCCATAATAAAGCCTTGACAGACCAAAATTTTATCTGGACCTCAACTTTTCCAGTACATTCATGAAAAACACCTTTTTGCTTTCCATCTCTATCACTTTGAAAAAAAAAATGCTCCCTTTGTTCACATTTCAATGAACGAATAAGCTTCAAATGTCTAAGCTACATTCTTTCCAATTTCACTATTTTCTTGTCAGAGCACCATGTATGAAAACTATCACTCCAGTAACACAACTATAAACATTTACTTCCCCTTTAAAAATTCTGGGGAAGTCTGTCACGATACACTGCGGGTCACTCTACGACCTGGCGAGGTTTGTATTGCAATATTTCTTAATTCACAAAAGTAGTAGCATCACTGGTGGGCGGAAGAACATTCTAGCAACCAAAGCGAGGATCACAGTCCGTGCAAGTATGAAGTCTGTTGTGGATGAGAGAGCTTGGGAAGTGAGTCAGTTGTTGTTCGCTAATGATACAGCGTTGGTGGCTGATTCATGTGAGAAACTGCAGAAGCTGGTGACTGAGTTTGGAAAACTGTGTGAAAGAAGAAAGTTAAGAGTAAATGTGAATAAGAGCAAGGTTATTAGGTACAGTAGGGTTGAGGGTCAAGTCAATTGGGAGGTAAGTTTGAGTGGAGAAAAACTGGACGAAGGAAAGTGTTTTAGATATCTGGGAGTGGATCTGGCAGCGGATGGAACCATGGAAGCGGAAGTGAATCAAAGGGTGGGGGAGGGGGCGATAATCCTGATAGCCTTGAAGAATGTGTGGTAGTCGAGAACATTATCTTGGAAAGCAAAAATGTGTATGTTTGAAGGAATTGTGGTTCCAACAATGTTGTATGGTTGCGAGGCGTGGGCTATGGATAGAGTTGTGCGCATGAGGATGGATATGCTGGAAATGAGATGTTTGAGGACAATGTGTGGTGTGAGGTGGTTTGATCGAGTAAGTAATGTAAGGGTAAGAGAGATGTGTGGAAATAAAATGAGCGTGGTTGAGAGAGCAGAAGAGGGTGTTTTTAAATGGTTTGGGCACATGGAGAGAATGAGTGAGGAAAGATTGACCAAGAGGATATATGTGTTGGAGGTGGAGGGAACGAGGAGAAGTGGGAGACCAAATTGGAGGTGGAAAGATGAATTGAAAAAGATTTTGAGTGATCTGGGCCTGAACATGCAGGAGGGTGAAAGGGGGGCAAGGAATAGAGTGAATTGGATCGATGTGGTATTCCGGGGTTGACGTGCTGTCAGTGAATTGAATCAGGGCATGTGAAGCGTCTGGGGTAAACCATGGAAAGTTTTGTAGGGCCTGGATGTGGAAAGGGAGCTGTGGTTTCGGGCATTATTGCATGACAGCTAGAGACTGAGTGTGAACGAATGGGGCATTTGTTGTCTTTTCCTAGCGCTACCTCGCACATATGAGGGGGGAGGGGGATGGTATTCCACGTGTGGCGAGGTGGCGATGCTATTGACGTTTGTGTGAATAAATTGTACATTTCCTTTTCCATAGCCAGAGGTTGAACCATTATGTGACGTTCATTTTTTCATTCATTTCAAGCTAAAAGTTTGTTTTCTAAATTGTTTCTTACATTTTTCATATGTATATATATGTATGTGTGTGTGTGTGTGTATGTGCGTATGTGTGTGTATGTGTGTGTGTGTGTGTGTGTGTGTGTGTATATATATGTATGTTATCCCTGGGGATAGGGGTGAAAGAATACTTCCCACGTATTCCTCGCGTGTCGTAGAAAGCGACTAGAGGGGACGGGAGCGGGGGGGCGGAAATCCTCCCCTCCTTGTATTAACTTTCTAAAATGGGAAACAGAAGAAGGAGTCACGCGGGGAGTGCTCATCCTCCTCGAAGGCTCAGAGTGGGGTGCCTAAATGTGTGTGGATGTAACCAAGATGTGAAAAAAGGAGAGATAGGTAGTATGTTTGAGGAAAGGAACCTGGATGTTTTGGCTCTGAGTGAAACGAAGCTCAAGAGTAAAGGGGAAGAGTGGTTTGGAAATGTCTGGGGAGTGAAGTCAGGGGTTAGTGAGAGGACAAGAGCAAGGGAAGGAGTAGCAATACTCCTGAAACAGGAGTTGTGGGAGTATGTGATAGAATGTAAGAAAGTAAATTCTCGATTAATATGGGTAAAATTGAAAGTTGATGGAGAGAGGTGGGTGATTATTGGTGCATATGCACCTGGGCATGAGAAGAAAGATCATGAGAGGCAAGTGTTTTGGGAGCAGCTAAATGAGGGTGTTAGCGGTTTTGATGCACGAGACCTGGTTATAGTGATGGGTGATTTGAATGCAAAGGTGAGTAATGTGGCAGTTGAGGGAATAATTGGTATGCATGGGGTGTTCAGTGTTGTAAATGGAAATGGTGAAGAGCTTGTAGATTTATGTGCTGAAAAAGGACTGATGATTGGGAATACCTGGTTTAAAAAGCGAGATATACATAAGTATACTTATGTAAGTAGGAGAGATGGCCAGAGAGCGTTATTGGATTACGTGTTAATTGACAGGCGTGCGAAAGAGAGACTTTTGGATGTCAATGTGCTGAGAGGTGCAACTGGAGGGATGTCTGATCATTATCTTGTGGAGGCTAAGGTGAAGATTAGTATGGGTTTTCAGAAAAGAAGAGTGAATGTTGGGGTGAAGAAGGTGGTGAGAGTAAGTGAGCTTGGGAAGGAGACCTGTGTGAGGAATTATCAGGAGAGACTGTGTACAGAATGGAAAAAGGTGAGAACAATGGAAGTAAGGGGAGTGGGGGAGGAATGGGATGTATTTAGGGAATCAGTGATGGATTGCGCAAAAGATGCTTGTGGCATGAGAAGAGTGGGAGGTGGGCTGTTTAGAAAGGGTAGTGAGTGGTGGGATGAAGAAGCAAGAGTATTAGTGAAAGAGAAGAGAGAGGCATTTGGACGATTTTTGCAGGGAAAAAATGCAATTGAGTAGGAGAAGTATAAAAGAAAGAGACGGAGGTCAAGAGAAAGGTGCAAGAGGTGAAAAAAAGGGCAAATGAGAGTTGGGGTGAGAGACTATCAGTAAATTTTAGGGAGAATAAAAAGATGTTCTGGAAGGAGGTAAATAGGGTGCGTAAGACAAGGGAGCAAATGGGAACTTCAGTGAATGGCGTAAATGGGGAGGTGATAACAAGTAGTGGTGATGTGAGAAGGAGATGGAATGAGTATTTTGAAGGTTTGTTGAATGTGTCTGATGACAGAGTGGCAGATATAGGGTGTTTGGGTCGAGGTGGTGTGCAAAGTGAGAGGGTTAGGGAAAATGATTTGGTAAACAGACAAGAGGTAGTAAAAGCTTTGCGGAAGATGAAAGCCGGCAAGGCAGCAGGTTTGGATGGTATTGCAGTGGAATTTATTAAAAAATTGGGTAACTGTATTGTTGACTGGTTGGTAAGGTTATTTAATGTATGTATGACTCATGGTGAGGTGCCTGAGGATTGGCGGAATGCGTGCATAGTGCCATTGTACAAAGGCAAAGGGGATAAGAGTGAGTGCTCAAATTACAGAGGTATAAGTTTGTTGAGTATTCCCTGGTAAATTATATGGGAGGGTATTGATTGAGAGGGTGAAGGCATGTACAGAGCATCAGATTGGGGAAGAGCAGTGCGGTTTCAGAAGTGGTAGAGGATGTGTGGATCAGGTGTTTGCTTTGAAGAATGTATGTGAGAAATACTTAGAAAAGCAAATGGATTTGTATGTAGCATTTATGGATCTGGAGAAGGCATATGATAGAGTTGATAGAGATGCTCTGTGGAAGGTATTAAGAATATATGGTGTGGGAGGCTAGTTGTTAGGGAACAAGAAGTTAGGGGAGGGAACAAGAAGTGGGAGACCAAATTGGAGGTGGAAAGATGGACTGAAAAAGATTTTGAGTGTTCGGGGCCTGAACATGGAGAAAGGTGAAAGGCGGGCAAGGAATAGAGTGAATTGGAACGATGTGGTATGCCGGGGTGGACGAGTTGTCAATGGGTTGAACCAGGGCATGTGAAGTGTGTGGTGGAAACCATGGAAAGTTCTTTGGGGCCTGGATGTGGAGAGGGAGTTGTGGTTTGTGGTTTCGATGCATTATTACATGACAGCTAGACAGATATATATGTATATATATATATATATATATATATATATATATATATATATATATATATATATATATATATATATATATATATATATATATATATATATATATATATATATATATATATATATATATATATATATATATATATATATATATATATATATATATATATATTCACACAGACATATACATATATATACATGTACATAATTCATACTGTGTGCATTTATTCATTTCCATCGCCACCTCGCCACACGTAAAATGCAAACACCCTCTCCCCTAAGTGCGCGAGGTAGCGCTAGGAAAAGACAACAAAGGTTACATTCGTTCACACTCAGTCTCTAGCTGTCATGTAATAATGCACAGAAACCAAAGCTCCCTTTCCACATCTAGGTCCCAAGCAACTTTCCATGGTTTATCTCAGACACTTCACATACCCTGGTTCGATCCATTAACAGTAGGTCGACCCCGGTATACCACATCGTTCCAATTCATTCTATTCCTTGCACGCATTTCCCCCTCCTTCATGTTCAGGCCCCGATCACTCAAAATTTTTTTCACTCCATCTTTCCAACTCCAATTTGGTCTCCCAACTCGTTCCGTCCACCTCTGACACATATATCTTCTTGGTCAATCTTTCCTCACTCATTCTCTCCATGTGACCAAACCATTTCCAAACTCCCTCTTCTGCTCTCTCAACCACACTCCTTTTATCACCATACATCTCTCTTACCCTCTTATTACTTACTCGATCAAACCATCTCACTTCATATATTGTCCTCTAACATGTCATTTCCAGCACATCCACCCTCCTCCGCACCACTCCATCTATAGCCCACGCCTCGTAACCATATAATATTGTCGGAACCACTATTCCTTCAAACATACCCATTTTTGCTTTCCGAGATAATGTTCTCGACTTCCACACATTCTTCAAAGCTCCCAGAATCTTAGCCCCCTCCCCCACCCTTTGATTCACTTCCGCTTCAAAGGTTCTTTCCGCTGCCAAATCCACTCCCAAGTATGTAAAACGCTTCACTTCCTCCAGTTTTTCTCCAATTAAACTTACCTCCCAATTGACTTGTCCCCCAACCTTACTGTACCTAATAACCCTGTTCTCATTCACATATACTCTCAGCTTTCTTTCACACACTTTACCTAACTAAGTCACCAGCTTCTGCACTTTCTCACAAGTTTCAGCCAAAAGCGCTGTATCATCATCGAACAACAACTGATTCACTTCCCAAGATCTCATCCACAACAGACTGAATACTTGCCCCTCTATCCAAAATTCTTGCATTCACCTCCATAACAACCCTATCCATAAACAAATTAAACAACTATGGTGACATCACACACCTCTGCCGCAAACCTACATTCACTGAGAACCAATCACTTTCCTCTCTTCCTACACGCGCACATGACTTATATCCTCGATAAAAGCTTTTCACTGCCTCTAACAACTTGCCTCCCACACCATATATTCTTGATACCTTCCACAGAGCATCTCTATGAACTCTATCATATGCCTTCTCCAGATCCATAAATACTACATACAAATTTGCTTTTCTATGTATTTCTCACATACATTCTTCAAAGGAAACACCTGATCCACACATCTATCATTTCTAAAACCACACTGTTCTTCCCCAGTCTGATGCTCTGTACATGGTTTCACTCTCTCAATCAATACCCCCTCATATAATTTCCAAGAACCACTCAACAAACTCATACCTCTGTAATTTGTGTACTCACTTTTTTCCCCTTTGCCTTTGTACAGTAGCACTATGCAAGAATTCCCCCAATCCTCAGGCATCTCACCATGAGTCATACATACATTAAATAGCCTTACCAAACAGTTAACAATACAGCCACCCCCTTTTTTGATAAATCCTACTGCAATTCTATCCAAACCCGCTGTCTTGCCGGCTTTCATCTTCCGCAAAGCTTTTTTTACCTCTTTTCTGTTTACCAAATAATTTTCCCTAACCCTCTCCCTTTGGACACCACCTCGACCAAAACAGCCTGCATCTGTCACTCTATCATTAAACACATTCAACATACTTCAAAATACTCACTCGATATCCTTCTCACATCACCACTATTTGTTATCACCTTCCCATTTGCCCCTTTCACTAAAGTTTCCACTTGTTCCTTTGTTTTATGCACGATATTTGCCTCCTTCCAAAACATCTTTTTATTCTCCCTAAAATTTAATGATACTCTCTCACCCCAACTAATATTTGGCCTCTTTTTCACCTCTTGCACCTTTCTCTTGACCTCCTGCCTCTTTCTTTTATACATCTTCCAGTCATTTGCATTATTTCCCTGCAAAGTCGTCCAAATGCCTCCCTCTTCTCTTTCACTAATAATCTTACTTCTTCATCCCACCAATCACTACCCTTTCTAATATGCCCACCTCCAACGCTTCTGATGCCACAGTATGTTTTGCGCAAGCCATCACTGCTTCCCTAAATACATCAAATTCTTCCCCCACTCACCTTACCTCCTTTGGTATCACCTTTTTCCATTCTCTACTCAGTCTCTCTTGGCACTTCCGCACATAGGTCTCCTTCCCAAGCTCAGTTACTCTCACCGCTCCTTTCACCCCAACATTTTTTCTTCTTTTCTGAAAACCTATACAAATCATACCCTTCCCCTCCACAAGATAATGATCAGACATCCCTCCAGTTGCACCTCTTAGCGCATTAACATCCAAAGGTCTCTCTTTCGCGCGCCTGTCAATTAACACGTAATCCAATAACGTCCCTGGCCATCTCTCCTACTTACATACGTATACTTATGTATATCTCTGTTTTTGAACCAGTTATTCCCACTCACCAGTCCTTTTTCAGCACATAAATCTACAAGCTCTTCCTCATTTCCATTTACTATATATATATATATATATATATATATATATATATATATATATATATATATATATATATATATATATATATATATATATATATATATATATATATATATATATATATATATATATATATATATATATATATATATATGTATATATATATATATATATATATATATATATATATATATATATATATATATGAGCTTGGGAAGGAGACCTGTGTGGGGAAGTACCAGGAGAGACTGTGTACAGAATGGAAAAAGGTGAGAACAATGGAAGTAAGGGGAGTGGGGGAGGAATGGGATGTATTTAGGGAATCAGTGATGGATTGCGCAAAAGATGCTTGTGGCATGAGAAGAGTGGGAGGTGGGCTGTTTAGAAAGGGTAGTGAGTGGTGGGATGAAGAAGTAAGAGTATTAGTGAAAGAGAAGAGAGAGGCATTTGGACGATTTTTGCAGGGAAAAAATGCAATTGAGTGGGAGAAGTATAAAAGAAAGAGACAGGAGGTCAAGAGAAAGGTGCAAGAGGTGAAAAAAAGGGCAAATGAGAGTTGGGGTGAGAGACTATCAGTAAATTTTAGGGAGAATAAAAAGATGTTCTGGAAGGAGGTAAATAGGGTGCGTAAGACAAGGGAGCAAATGGGAACTTCAGTGAAGGGCGCAAATGGGGAGGTGATAACAAGTAGCGGTGATGTGAGAAGGAGATGGAATGAGTATTTTGAAGGTTTGTTGAATGTGTCTGATGACAGAGTGGCAGATATAGGGTGTTTTGGTCGAGGTGGTGTGCAAAGTGAGAGGGTTAGGGAAAATGATTTGGTAAACAGAGAAGAGGTAGTAAAAGCTTTGCGGAAGATGAAAGCCGGCAAGGCAGCAGGTTTGGATGGTATTGCAGTGGAATTTATTAAAAAAGGGGGTGACTGTATTGTTGACTGGTTGGTAAGGTTATTTAATGTATGTATGACTCATGGTGAGGTGCCTGAGGATTGGCGGAATGCGTGCATAGTGCCATTGTACAAAGGCAAAGGGGATAAGAGTGAGTGCTCAAATTACAGAGGTATAAGTTTGTTGAGTATTCCTGGTAAATTATATGGGAGGGTATTGATCGAGAGGGTGAAGGCATGTACAGAGCATCAGATTGGGGAAGAGCAGTGCGGTTTCAGAAGTGGTAGAGGATGTGTGGATCAGGTGTTTGCTTTGAAGAATGTATGTGAGAAATACTTAGAAAAGCAAATGGATTTGTATGTAGCATTTATGGATCTGGAGAAGGCATATGATAGAGTTGATAGAGATGCTCTGTGGAAGGTATTAAGAATATATGGTGTGGGAGGCAAGTTGTTAGAAGCAGTGAAAAGTTTTTCTCGAGGATGTAAGGCATGTGTACGTGTAGGAAGAGAGGAAAGTGATTGGTTCTCAGTGAATGTAGGTTTGCGGCAGGGGTGTGTGATGTCTCCATGGTTGTTTAATTTGTTTATGGATGGGGTTGTAAGGGAGGTAAATGCAAGAGTCCTGGAAAGAGGGGCAAGTATGAAGTCTGTTGGGGATGAGAGAGCTTGGGAAGTGAGTCAGTTGTTGTTCGCTGATGATACAGCGCTGGTGGCTGATTCATGTGAGAAACTGCAGAAGCTGGTGACTGAGTTTGGTAAAGTGTGTGGAAGAAGAAAGTTGAGAGTAAATGTGAATAAGAGCAAGGTTATTAGGTACAGTAGGGGTGAGGGTCAAGTCAATTGGGAGGTGAGTTTGAATGGAGAAAAACTGGAGGAAGTGAAGTGTTTTAGATATCTGGGAGTGGATCTGTCAGCGGATGGAACCATGGAAGCGGAAGTGGATCATAGGGTGGGGGAGGGGGCGAAAATTTTGGGAGCCTTGAAAAATGTGTGGAAGTCGAGAACATTATCTCGGAAAGCGAAAATGGGTATGTTTGAGGGAATAGTGGTTCCAACAATGTTGTATGGTTGCGAGGCGTGGGCTATGGATAGAGATGTGCGCAGGAGGATGGATGTGCTGGAAATGAGATGTTTGAGGACAATGTGTGGTGTGAGGTGGTTTGATCGAGTAAGTAACGTAAGGGTAAGAGAGATGTGTGGAAATAAAAAGAGCGTGGTTGAGAGAGCAGAAGAGGGTGTTTTGAAATGGTTTGGGCACATGGAGAGAATGAGTGAGGAGAGATTGACCAAGAGGATATATGTGTCGGAGGTGGAGGGAACGAGGAGAAGAGGGAGACCAAATTGGAGGTGGAAAGATGGAGTGAAAAAGATTTTGTGTGATCGGGGCCTGAACATGCAGGAGGGTGAAAGGAGGGCAAGGAATAGAGTGAATTGGAGTCATGTGGTATACAGGGGTTGACGTGCTGTCAGTGGATTGAAGCAAGGCATGTGAAGCGTCTGGGGTAAACCATGGAAAGCTGTGTAGGTATGTATATTTGCGTGTGTGGACGTGTGTATGTACATGTGTATGGGGGGGGGGGGGGTTGGGCCATTTCTTTCGTCTGTTTCCTTGCGCTACCTCGCAAACGCGGGAGACAGCGACAAAGTATAAAAAAAAAAAAAAAAAAAAAAAAAAAAAAAAAAAAAAAATATATATATATATATATATATATATATATATATATATATATATATATATATATATATATATATATATATATATATATATATATATATATATATATCCTCTGGCTATGGAAAAGGAAATTGTATAATTTATTTACACAAACGCCAATAGTAGTTCTCATCAATTTAACTACTGTATCAATAGCTTCAATGTCTAAGCTACATTTTTTCCAATTTCACTATTTTCTTGTCAAAGCACCATGTATGAAAACTATCACTCCAGTAACACAACTATAAACATTTACTTCCCCTTTAAAAAAGTTCTGGGGAAGTCTGTCTCGATACACTGCGGGACACTCTACCACCTGGCGAGGTTTGTGTTGCAATGGTTCTTCATTCACAAACGTAGTAGCATCACTGGTGGGCGGAAGAACATTCTTGCAGCCACAGCAAGGATCACAGTCCGTGCAACTCCATTGTGATGGTTCTTCTCATGACGCGACGCTTATTTCATTTCATTTCATTTCAATTCAAGCTAGAAGTTTCAGTTTTCTAAATTATTTCTTACATTTTTCATATGTATATATATGTATAAGTGTGTGTGTGTATATGTGCGTATGTATGTATATGTATATATATATGTATATATATGTATATTATCCATGGGGATCGGGGTAAAACAATACTTCCCACGCATTCCTTGCGTGTCGTAGAAGGTGACTAGAGGAGACGGGAGCAGGGGGCCAGAAATCCTCCCCTCCTTGTATTTTTTTTAAATTTCTAAAAAGGGAAACAGATGAAGGAGTCACGCGGGGAGTGCTCATCCTCCTCGAAGGCTCAGACAGGGGTGTCTAAATGTGTGTGGATGTAACCAAGATGTGAAAAAAGGAGAGATAGGTAGTAAGTTTGAGGAAAGGAACCTGGATGTATTGGCTCTGAGTGAAACGAAGCTCGAGGGTAAAGGGGAAGAATGGTTTGGGAATGTCTTGGGAGTAAAGTCAGGGGTTAGTGAGAGGACAAGAGCAAGGGAAGGAGTAGCAGTACTCCTGAAACAGGAGTTGTGGGAGTATGTGATAGAATGTAAGATAGTAAATTCTCGATTAATATGGGTAAAACTGAAAGTTGATGGAGAGAGATGGGTGACTATTGGTGCATATGCACCTGGGACTCACAAGAAAGATCATGAGAGGCAAGTGTTTTGGGAGCAGATGAATGAGTGTGTTAGTGGTCTTGATGCACGAAACCGGGTTATAGTGATGGGTGATTTGAATGCAAATGTGAGTAATGTGGCAGTTGAAGGAATAATTGGTATACATGGGGTGTTCAGTGTTGTAAATGGAAATGGTGAAGATCTTGTAGATGTACGTGCTGAAAAAGGACTGGTGATTGGGAATACCTGGTTTAAAAAGCGAGTTATAAATAAGTATACGTATGTAAGTAGGAGAGATGGCCAGAGAGCGTTATTGGATTATGCGTTAATTGACAGGCGCGCGAAAGCGAGACTTTTGGATGTTAATGTGCTGAGAGGTGCAACTGGAGGGATGTCTGATCATTATCTTGTGGAGGCTAAGGTGAAGATTTCTATGGGTTTTCAGAAAAGAAGAGTGAATGTTGGGGTGAAGAGGGGGGTGAGAGTAAGTGAGCTTGGGAAGGAGACTTGTGTGAGGAAGTACCAGGAGAGACTGAGTACAGAATGGAAAAAGGTGAGAACAATGGAAGTAAGGGGAGTGGGGGAGGAATGGGATGTATTTAGGGAATCAGTGATGGATTGCGCAAAAGGTGCTTGTGGCATGAGAAGAGTGGGAGGTGGGTTGATCAGAAAGGGTAGTGAGTGGTGGGATGAAGAAGTAAGATTATTAGTGAAAGAGAAGAGAGAGGCATTTGGACGATTTTTGCAGGGAAAAAATGCAATTGAGTGGGAGATGTATAAAAGAAAGAGACAGGAGGTCAAGAGAAAGGTGCAAGAGGTGAAAAAGAGGGCAAATGAGAGTTGGGGTGAGACAGTATCATTAAATTTTAGGGAGAATAAAAAGATGTTCTGGAAGGAGGTAAATAAAGTGCGTAAGACAAGGGAGCAAATGGGAACTTCAGTGAAGGGCGCAAATGGGGAGGTGATAACAAGTAGTGGTGATGTGAGGAGATGGAGTGAGTATTTTGAAGGTTTGTTGAATGTGTTTGATGATAGAGTGGCAGATATAGGGTGCTTTGGTCGAGGTGGTGTGCAAAGTGAGAGGGTTAGGGAAAATGATTTGGTAAACAGACAAGAGGTAGTAAAAGCTTTGCGGAAGATGAAAGCCGGCAAGGCAGCAGGTTTGGATGGTATTGCAGTGAAATTTATTAAAAAGGTGGTGACTGTATTATTGACTGGTTAGTAAGGTTATTTAATGTATGTATGACTCATTGTGAGGTGCCTGAGGATTGGCGGAATGCGTGCACAGTGCCATTGTACAAAGGCAAAGGGGATAAGAGTGAGTGCTCAAATTACAGAGGTATAAGTTTGTTGAGTATTGCTGGTAAATTATATGGGAGGGTATTGATTGAGAGGGTGAAGGCATGTACAGAGCATCAGATTGGGGAAGAGCCGTGTGGTTTCAGAAGTGGTAGAGGATTTGTGGATCAGGTTTTTTGATTTGAAGAATTTATGTGAGAAATACTTAGAAAAGCAAATGGATTTGTATGTAGAATTTATGGATCTGGATGTACGTGTAGGAAGAGAGGAAAGTGATTGGTTCTCAGTGAATGTAGGTTTGCGGCAGGGGTGTGTGATGTCTCCATGGTTGTTTAATTTGTTTATGGATGGGGTTGTTAGGGAGGTAAATGCAAGAGTCTTGGAAAGAGGGGCAAGTATGAAGTCTGTTGGGGATGAGAGAGCTTGGGAAGTGAGTCAGTTGTTGTTCGCTGATGATACAGCGCTGGTGACGGATTCATGTGAGAAACTGCAGAAGCTGGTGACGGAGTTTGGTAAAGTGTGTGGAAGAAGAAAGTTAAGAGTAAATGTGAATAAGAGCAAGGTTATTAGGTACAGTAGGGTTGAGGGTCAAGTCAATTGGGAGGTGAGTTTGAATGGAGAAAAACTGGAGGAAGTGAAGTGTTTTAGATATCTGGGAGTGGATCTGTCAGCGGATGGAACCATGGAAGCGGAAGTGGATCATAGGGTGGGGGAGGGGGCGAAAATTTTGGGAGCCTTGAAAAATGTGTGGAAGTCGAGAACATTATCCCGGAAAGCAAAAATGGGTATGTTTGAAGGAATAGTGGTTCCAACAATGTTGTATGGTTGCGAGGCGTGGGCTATGGATAGAGTTGTGCGCAGGAGGATGGATGTGCTGGAAATGAGATGTTTGAGGACAATGTGGGGTGTGAGGTGGTTTGATCGAGTAAGTAACGTAAGGGTAAGAGAGATGTGTGGAAATAAAAAGAGCGTGGTTGAGAGAGCAGAAGAGGGTGTTTTGAAATGGTTTGGGCACATGGAGAGAATGAGTGAGGAAAGATTGACCAAGAGGATATATGTGTCGGAGGTGGAGGGAACGAGGAGAAGAGGGAGACCAAATTGGAGGTGGAAAGATGGAGTGAAAAGGATTTTGTGTGATCGGGGCCTGAACATGCAGGAGGGTGAAAGGAGGGCAAGGAATAGAGTGAATTGGAGCGATGTGGTATACAGGGGTTGACGTGCTGTCAGTGGATTGAATCAAGGCATGTGAAGCGTCCGGGGTAAACCATGGAAAGCTGTGTAGGTATGTATATTTGCGTGTGTGGACGTGTGTTTGTACATGTGTATGGGGGGGGGGTTGGGCCATTTCTTTCGTCTGTTTCCTTGCGCTACCTCGCAAACGCGGGAGACAGCGACAAAGTATAAAAAAAAAAAAAAAAAAAAGCTAGAGACTGAGTGTGAACGAATGGGGCATTTGTTGTCTTTTCCTAGCGCTACCTCGCACACATGAGGGGGGAGGGGGATGGTATTACACGTGTGGCGAGGTGGCGATGAGAATGAATAAAGGCAGAGAGTGTGAATTGTGTGCATGTGTATATAGGTGTGTGTCTTTGGGTGTACATATATGTGCACATTGAAATGTATAGGTATGTATATTTGCGTGTGTGGACGTGTATGTATATACATGTGTATGGGGGTGGGTTGAGCCATTTCTTTCGTCTGTTTCTTTGCGCTACCTCGCAAACGTGAGAGACAGCGACAAAGGAAAATAAATAAATAAATGAAAAATATATATATATATATATATATATATATATATATATATATATATATATATATATATATATATATATATATATATATATATATATATATATATGTATTTTTTTTTTTTTTTCATACTATTTGCAATTTCCCGCATTAGCGAGGTAGAGTTAAGAACACAGGACTGGCTCTTTGAGGGAATATCCTCACCTGGACCTGGCCCCCTTCTCTGTTCCCTCTCTTGGAAAATTGAAAAAAAAAAACATGAGAGGGGAGGATTTTCAGCCACCCGCTCCCTTCCCTTCTAGTGGCCTACTACGACACGCAGGGAGTACGTGGGAAGTATTCTTTCTCCCCTAATGCGTGAGACAGCGACAAAACAAAATAAATAAGATAATATATATATATATATATATATATATATATATATATATATATATATATATATATATATATATATATATATTATCTTATTTATTTTGTTTTGTCGCTGTCTCACGCATTAGCGAGGTATCGCAAGGAAACAGACGTAACAATGGCCTAACCCATCCATATACACATGTATATACATACACGCCCACACACGGAAATATACATACCTATACATCTCAATGTACACATATATGTACACCCAAAGACACACACCTATATACCCATGCACACAATTCACACTCTCTGCCTTTATTCATTCTCATCGCCACTTCGCCACACGTGGAATACCATTCCCCCTCCCCCCTCCTCCCTCATATGTGCGAGGTAGCGCTAGGAAAAGACAAGAAAGGCACCATTCGTTCACACTCAGTCTCTAGCTGTCATGCAATAATGACCGAAACCACAGCTCCCTTTCCACATCCAGGCCCCACACAACTTTCCATGGTTTACCCACACAACTTTCCATTGTTTAAATGAGTATGTTTGAAGGAATAGTGGATGCAACAATGTTGTATGGTTGCGAGGCGTGTGCTGTGGATAGAGTTGTGCGCAGGAGGATGGATGTGCTGGAAAGGAGATGTTTGAGGACAATGTGTGGTGTGGGGTGGTTTGATCGAGTAAGTAACGAAAGGGTAAGAGAGATGTGTGGAAATAAAAAGAGCGTGTTTGAGAGAGCAGAAGAGGGTGTTTTGAAATGGTTTGGGCACATGTAGAGAATGAGTGAGGAAAGATTGACCAAGAGGATATATGTGTCGGAGGTGGAGGGAACGAGAAGTGGGAGACCAAATTGGAGGTAGAAAGATGGAGTGAAAAATATTTTGTATGATCGGGGCCTGAATATGCAGGAGGGTGAAAGGAAGACAAGGAATAGAGTGAATTGGATCGATGTGGTATACCGGGGTTGACGTGCTGTCACTGGATTGAATCAGGGCATGTGAAGCGTCTGGGGTAAACCATGGAAAGCTGTGTAGGTATATATATTTGCGTGTGTGGACGTATGTATATACATGTGTATGGGGGTGAGTTGGGCCATTTCTTTCGTCTGTTTCCTTGCGTTACCTCGCAAACGCGGGAGACAGCGACAAAGCAAAAAAAAAAAAGAAAAAAAAAAAAAAAAAAAATATATATATATATATATATATATATATATTATCCCTGGGGATAGGGGAGAAAGAATACTTCCCACGTATTCCCTGCGTGTCGTAGAAGGCGACTAAAATGGGAGGGAGCGGGTGGCTGGAAATCCTCCCCTCTCGTTTTTTTTCAATTTTCCAAAAGAAGGAACAGAGAAGGGGGGCAAGGTGAGGATATTCCCTCAAAGGCCCAGTCCTCTGTTATTAACGCTACCTCGCTAATGCGGGAAATGGCAAATAGTATGAAAGAAAAGAATATATATATATATATATATATATATATATATATATATATATATATATATATATATATATATATATATATATATATATATATATATATGGGAGGTGGGTTGATTAGAAAGGCTAGTGAGTGGTGGGATGAAGTTGTAAGATTATTAGTAAAAGAAAAGAGAGAGGCATTTGGACGATTTTTGCAGGGAAAAAATGTAAATGATTGGGAGATGTATAAAAGAAAGAGGCAGGAAGTCAAGGGAAAGGTGCAAGAGGTGAAAAAGAGGGGAAATGAGAGTTGGGGTAAGAGAGTATCATTAAATTTTAGGTAAAATAAAAAAATGTTTTGGAAGGAGGTAAATAAAGTGCGTAAGACTAGGGAGCAAATGGGAACGTGAGTGAAGGGGGCTAATGGGAAGGTGATAACTAGTAGTGGTCATGTGAAAAGGAGATGGAGTGAGTATTTTGAAGATTTGAAGAAGATGATAGAGTGGGAGGTATAGGGTGTTTTGGTCGAGGTGGTGAGCATAGTGAGAGGGTTAGGGAAAATGATTTGGGAAACAGAGAAGAGGTAGTAAAAGCGTTGCGGAAGATGAAAGCCGGAAAGGCAGCAGGTTTGGATGGTATTGCAGTGGAATTTATCAAAAAAGGGGGTGACCGTATTGTTGACTAGTTGGTAGGGTTATTTAATGTATATATGATTCATGGTGAGGTGCCTGAGGATTCGCGGAATGCTTGCATAGTGCCATTGTACAAAGGCAAAGGGGGTAAGAGTGTGTGTTCAAATTACAGAGGTATAAGTTTGTTGCGTATTCCTGGGAAATTATATGGGAGGGTATTGATTGAGAGGGTGAAGACATGTACAGAGAATCAGATTGGGGAAGAGCAGTGTGGTTTCAGAAGTGGTAGAGGATGTGTGAATCAGGTGTTTCTTTTGAAGAATGTATGTGAGAAATACTTAGAAAAGCAAATGGATTTGTATGTAGCATTTATGGATCTGGAGAAGGCATATGATAGAGTTGATAGAGATGCTCTGTGGAAGGTATTAACAATATCTGGTATAGGAGGCAAGTTGTTAGAAGTAGTGAAAAGTTTTTATTGAGGATGTAAGGCATGTTTACGTTTAGGAAGAGAGGAAAGTGATTGGTTCTCATTGAATGTAGGTTTGCGGCAGGGTTGTGTGATATCTCCATGGTTGTTTTATTTGTTTATGGATGGGGTTGTTAGGGAGGTGAATGCAAGAGTTTTGGAAAAAGGGGCAAGTATGCAGTCTGTTGTGGATGAGAGAGCTTGGGAAGTGAGTCAGTTGTTGTTCACTGATGATACAGCGCTAGTGTCTGATTCATGTGAGAAACTGCAGAAGCTGGTGACTGAGTTTGGTAAAGTGTGTGAAAGAAGAAAGTTAAGAGTAAATGTGAATAAGAACAAGGTTATTAGGTACAGTAGAGTTGAGGGTCAAGTCAATTGGGAGGTAAGTTTGAATGGAGAAAAATTGGAGGAAGTAAAGTGTTTTAGATATCTGGGAGTGGATCTGGCAGCGGATGGGACCATGGAAGCGGAAGTGAGTCGTAGGGTGGGGGAGGGGGCGAAAATCCTTGGAGCCTTGAAGAATGTGTGGAAGTCGAGAACAGTATCTCCGAAAGAAAAAATGGCTATGTTTGAAGGAATAGTGGTTCCAACAATGTTCTATGATACCGAGGCGTGGGCTATGGATAGAGTTGTGGATGTGCTGGAAATGAGATGTTTGAGGACAATATGTGATGTGAGGTGGTTTGATCGAGTAAGTAATGTAAGGGTGAGAGAGATGTGTGGAAATAAAAAGAGCGTGGTTGAGAGAGCAGAAGAGGGTGTTTTGAAATGGTTTGGGCACATGGAGAGAATGAGTGAGGAAAGATTGACCAAGAGGATATATGTGTCGGAGGTGGAGGGAACAAGAAGTGGGAGACCAAATTGGAGGTGGAAAGATGGACTGAAAAAGATTTTGAGTGTTCGGGGCCTGAACATGGAGAAAGGTGAAAGGCGGGCAAGGAATAGAGTGAATTGGAACGATGTGGTATGCCGGGGTGGACGAGTTGTCAATGGGTTGAACCAGGGCATGTGAAGTGTGTGGTGGAAACCATGGAAAGTTCTTTGGGGCCTGGATGTGGAAAGGGAGTTGTGGTTTGTGGTTTCGATGCATTATTACATGACAGCTAGACAGATATATATGTATATATATATATATATATATATATATATATATATATATATATATATACATATATATATATATATATATATATATATATATATATATATATATATATATATATATATATATATATATATATATATATATATATATATATATATATATATATATATATATATATATATATATATATATATATATATACATGTACATAATTCATACTGTGTGCATTTATTCATTTCCATCGCCACCTCGCCACACGTGAAATGCAAACACCCTCTCCCCTAAGTGCGCGAGGTAGCGCTAGGAAAAGACAACAAAGGTTACATTCGTTCACACTCAGTCTCTAGCTGTCATGTAATAATGCACAGAAACCAAAGCTCCCTTTCCACATCTAGGTCCCAAGCAACTTTCCATGGTTTATCTAAGACGCTTCACATACCCTGGTTCGATCCATTAACAGTAGGTCGACCCCGGTATACCACATCGTTCCAATTCATTCTATTCCTTGCACGCATTTCCCCCTCCTTCATGTTCAGGCCCCGATCACTCAAAATTTTTTTCACTCCATCTTTCCAACTCCAATTTGGTCTCCCAACTCGTTCCGTTCACCTCTGACACATATATCTTCTTGGTCAATCTTTCCTCACTCATTCTCTCCATGTGACCAAACCATTTCCAAACTCCCTCTTCTGCTCTCTCAACCACACTCCTTTTATCACCATACATCTCTCTTACCCTCTTATTACTTACTCGATCAAACCATCTCACTTAATATATTATCCTCTAACATGTCATTTCCAGCACATCCACCCTCCTCCGCACCACTCCATCTATAGCCCACGCCTCGTAACCATATAATATTGTCGGAACCACTATTCCTTCAAACATACCCATTTTTGCTTTCCGAGATAATGTTCTCGACTTCCACACATTCTTCAACGCTCCCAGAATCTTAGCCCCCTCCCCCACCCTTTGATTCACTTCCGCTTCAAAGGTTCTTTCCGCTGCCAAATCCACTCCCAAGTATGTAAAACGCTTCACTTCCTCCAGTTTTTCTCCAATTAAACTTACCTCCCAATTGACTTGTCCCCCAACCTTACTGTACCTAATAACCCTGTTCTCATTCACATATACTCTCAGCTTTCTTTCACACACTTTACCTAACTAAGTCACCAGCTTCTGCACTTTCTCACAAGTTTCAGCCAAAAGCGCTGTATCATCATCGAACAACAACTGATTCACTTCCCAAGATCTCATCCACAACAGACTGAATACTTGCCCCTCTATCCAAAATTCTTGCATTCACCTCCATAACAACCCTATCCATAAACAAATTAAACAACTATGGTGACATCACACACCTCTGCCGCAAACCTACATTCACTGAGAACCAATCACTTTCCTCTCTTCCTACATGCGCACATGCCTTATATCCTCGATAAAAGCTTTTCACTGCTTCTAACAACTTGCCTCCCACACCATATATTCTTGATACCTTCCACAGAGCATCTCTATGAACTCTATCATATGCCTTCTCCAGATCCATAAATACTACATACAAATTTGCTTTTCTATGTATTTCTCACATACATTCTTCAAAGGAAACACCTGATCCACACATCTATCATTTCTAAAACCACACTGTTCTTCCCCAATCTGATGCTCTGTACATGGTTTCACTCTCTCAATCAATACCCCCTCATATAATTTCCAAGAACCACTCAACAAACTCATACCTCTGTAATTTGTGTACTCACTTTTTTCCCCTTTGCCTTTGTACAGTAGCACTATGCAAGAATTCCCCCAATCCTCAGGCATCTCACCATGAGTCATACATACATTAAATAGCCTTACCAAACAGTTAACAATACAGCCACCCCCTTTTTTGATAAATCCTACTGCAATTCTATCCAAACCCGCTGTCTTGCCGGCTTTCATCTTCCGCAAAGCTTTTTTTACCTCTTTTCTGTTTACCAAATAATTTTCCCTAACCCTCTCCCTTTGGACACCACCTCGACCAAAACAGCCTGCATCTGTCACTCTATCATTAAACACATTCAACATACTTCAAAATACTCACTCGATATCCTTCTCACATCACCACTATTTGTTATCACCTTCCCATTTGCCCCTTTCACTAAAGTTTCCATTTGTTCCTTTGTTTTATGCACGATATTTGCCTCCTTCCAAAACATCTTTTTATTCTCCCTAAGATTTAATGATACTCTCTCACCCCAACTAATATTTGGCCTCTTTTTCACCTCTTGCACCTTTCTCTTGACCTCCTGCCTCTTTCTTTTATACATCTTCCAGTCATTTGCATTATTTCCCTGCAAAGTCGTCCAAATGCCTCCCTCTTCTCTTTCACTAATAATCTTACTTCTTCATCCCACCAATCACTACCCTTTCTAATATGCCCACCTCCAACGCTTCTGATGCCACAGTATGTTTTGCGCAAGCCATCACTGCTTCCCTAAATACATCAAATTCTTCCCCCACTCACCTTACCTCCTTTGGTATCACCTTTTTCCATTTTCTACTCAGTCTCTCTTGGCACTTCCGCACATAGGTCTCCTTCCCAAGCTCAGTTACTCTCACCGCTCCTTTCACCCCAACATTTTTTCTTCTTTTCTGAAAACCTATACAAATCATACCCTTCCCCTCCACAAGATAATGATCAGACATCCCTCCAGTTGCACCTCTTAGCGCATTAACATCCAAAGGTCTCTCTTTCGCGCGCCTGTCAATTAACACGTAATCCAATAACGTCCCTGGCCATCTCTCCTACTTACATACGTATACTTATGTATATCTCTGTTTTTGAACCAGTTATTCCCACTCACCAGTCCTTTTTCAGCACATAAATGTACAAGCTCTTCCTCATTTCCATTTACTATATATATATATATATATATATATATATATATATATATATATATATATATATATATATATATATATATATATATATATATATAAATATATATATATATATATATATATATATATATATATATATATATATATATATATATATATATATATATTTTTTTTTTTATACTTTGTCGCTGTCTCCCGCGTCTGCGAGGTAGCGCAAGGAAACAGACGAAAGAAATGGCCCAACCCCCCCCATACACATGTATATACATACGTCCACACACGCATATATACATACCTACACAGCTTTCCATGGTTTACCCCAGACGCTTCACATGCCTTGATTCAATCCACTGACAGCACGTCAACCCCGGTATACCACATCGCTCCAATTCACTCTATTCCTTGCCCTCCTTTCACCCTCCTGCATGTTCAGGCCCCGATCACACAAAATCTTTTTCACTCCATCTTTCCGCCTCCAATTTGGTCTCCCTCTTCTCCTCGTTCTCTCCACCTCCGACACATATATCCTCTTGGTCAATCTTTCCTCACTCATTCTCTCCATGTGCCCAAACCACTTCAAAACACCCTCTTCTGCTCTCTCAACCACGCTCTTTTTATTTCCACACATCTCTCTTACCCTTACGTTACTCACTCGATCAAACCACCTCACACCATACATTGTCCTCAAACATCTCATTTCCAGCACATCCATCCTCCTGCGCACAACTCTATCCATAGCCCACGCCTCGCAACCATACAACATTGTTGGAACAACTATTCCTTCAAACATACCCATTTTTGCTTTCCGAGATAATGTTCTCGACTTCCGAACATTCTTCAAGGCCCCCAGAATTTTCGCCCCCTCCCCCACCCTATGATCCACTTCCGCTTCCATGGTTCCATCCGCTGCCAGATCCACTCCAAGATATCTAAAACACTTCACTTCCTCCAGTTTTTCTCCATTCAAACTCACCTCCCAATTGACTTGACCCTCAACCCTACTGTACCTAATAACCTTGCTCTTATTCACATTTACTCTTAACTTTCTTCTTCCACACACTTTACCAAACTCAGTCACCAGCTTCTGCAGTTTCTCACATGAATCAGCCACCAGCGCTGTATCATCAGCGAACAACAACTGACTCACTTCCCAAGCTCTCTCATCCCCAACAGACTTCATACTTGCCCCTCTTTCCAAAACTCTTGCATTTACCTCCCTAACAACCCCATCCATAAACAAATTAAACAACCATGGAGACATCACACACCCCTGCCGCAAACCTACATTCACTGAGAACCAATCACTTTCCTCTCTTCCTACACGTACACATGCCTTACATCCTCGATAAAAACTTTTCACTGCTTCTAACAACTTTCCTCCCACACCATATATTCTTAATACCTTCCACAGAGCATCTCTATCAACTCTATCATATGCCTTCTCCAGATCCATAAATGCTACATACAAATCCATTTGCTTTTCTAAGTATTTCTCACATACATTCTTCAAAGCAAACACCTGAATGCCTCCCATGTAAATATTTAATATGAATCATCTGTGTCAACACCCATGGTATCAGTGTAGTGTGGGAAGTACAGCATAAGGATCTACACTAAATGGCTAGAGTGCTACCAGCAGATCCAGCATCTCATAACAAGGGTCTCAACATGTTTTGCTTTGTCATCAGAGAAGTTTTAGTAAGACTTTTGCTTCATAATAACATACCTTTTTGTAATTATGAATCTCTAGCTAGTCATTTGATATATATATATATATATATATATATATATATATATATATATATATATATATATATATATATATATATATATATATATATATATATATATATATATATATATATAATTGTGTAAATAAATTTTATATTTCCTTTTTTCCATAGCCAGAGGTTGAACCATTATGTGACATTCATTTTTTTCCATTCATTTCAAGCTAGAAGTTTCAGTTTTCTAAATTGTTTCTTACATTTTTCATATGTATATATATGTATGTGTGTGTGTGTGTATATGTGCGTATGTATGTGTATGTGTGTGTATGTGTATATGTATATATATGTGTATATTATCCCTGGGTATAGGGGTGAAATAATACTTCCCACGTATTCCTCGCGTGTCGTAGAAAGCGACTAGAGGGGACGGGAGCGGGGGGCCAGAAATCCTCCCCTCCTTGTATTAACTTTCTAAAATGGGAAACAGAAGAAGGAGTCACGCGGGGAGTGCTCATCCTCCTCGAAGGCTCAGAGTGGGGTGCCTAAATGTGTGTGGATGTAACCAAGATGTGAAAAAAGGAGAGATAGGTAGTAAGTTTGAGGAAAGGAACCTGGATGTTTTGGCTCTGAGTGAAACGAAGCTCAAGGGTAAAGGGGAAGAGTGGTTTGGGAATGTCTGTGGAGTAAAGTCAGGGGTTAGTGAGAGGACAAGAGCAAGGGAAGGAGTAGCAATACTCCTGAAACAGGAGTTGTGGGAGTATGTGATAGAGTGTAAGAAAGTAAATTCTCGATTAATATGGGTAAAACTGAAAGTTGATGGAGAGAGGTGGGTGATTATTGGTGCATATGCACCTGTGCATGAGAAGAAAGATCAAGAGAGGCAAGTGTTTTGGGAGCAGCTGAATGAGTGTGTTAGTGGTTTTGATGCACGAGACCGGGTTATAGTGATGGGTGATTTGAATGCAAAGGTGAGTAATGTGGCAGTTGAGGGAATAATTGGTATACATGGGGTGTTCAGTGTTGTAAATGGAAATGGTGAAGAGCTTGTAGATTTATGTGCTGAAAAAGGACTAATGATTGGGAATACCTGGTTTAAAAAGCGAGATATACATAAGTATACTTATGTAAGTAGGAGAGATGGCCAGAGAGCGTTATTGGATTACGTGTTAATTGACAGGCGTGCGAAAGAGAGACTTTTGGATGTTAATGTGCTGAGAGGTGCAACTGGAGGGATGTCTGATCATTATCTTGTGGAGGCTAAGGTGAAGATCTGTATGGGTTTTCAGAAAAGAAGAGTGAATGTTGGGGTGAAGAGGGTGGTGAGAGTAAGTGAGCTTGAGAAGGAGACCTGTGTGAGGAAGTACCAGGAGAGACTGAGTACAGAATGGAAAAAGGTGAGAACAATGGAAGTAAGGGGAGTGGGGGAGGAATGGAATGTATTTAGGGAATCAGTGATGGATTGCGCAAAAGATGCTTGTGGCATGAGAAGAGTGGGAGGTGGGTTGATTAGAAAGGGTAGTGAGTGGTGGGATGAAGAAGTAAGAGTATTAGTGAAAGAGAAGAGAGAGGCATTTGGACGATTTTTGCAGGGAAAAAATGCAATTGAGTGGGAGATGTATAAAAGAAAGAGACAGGAGGTCAAGAGAAAGGTGCAAGAGGTGAAAAAAAGGGCAAATGAGAGTTGGGGTGAGAGAGTATCATTAAATTTTAGGGAGAATAAAAAGATGTTCTGGAAGGAGGTAAATAAAGTGCGTAAGACAAGGGAGCAAATGGGAACTTCAGTGAAGGGCGCAAATGGGGAGGTGATAACAAGTAGTGGTGATGTGAGAAGGAGATGGAGTGAGTATTTTGAAGGTTTGTTGAATGTGTTTGATGATAGAGGGGCAGATATAGGGTGTTTTGGTCGAGGTGGTGTGCAAGGTGAGAGGGTTAGGGAAAATGATTTGGTAAACAGAGAAGAGGTAGTGAAAGCTTTGCGGAAGATGAAAGCCGGCAAGGCAGCAGGTTTGGATGGTATTGCAGTGGAATTTATTAAAAAAGGGGGTGACTGTATTGTTGACTGGTTGGTAAGGTTATTTAATGTATGTATGACTCATGGTGAAGTGCCTGAGGATTGGCGGAATGCGTGCATAGTGCCATTGTACAAAGGCAAAGGGGATAAGAGTGAGTGCTCAAATTACAGAGGTATATACGTACCTACACAGCTTTCCATGGTTCACCCCGGACGCTTCACATGCCTTGATTCAATCCACTGACAGCACGTCAACCCCTGTATACCACATCGCTCCAATTCACTCTATTCCTTGCCCTCCTTTCACCCTCCTGCATGTTCAGGCCCCGATCACACAAAATCCTTTTCACTCCATCTTTCCACCTCCAATTTGGTCTCCCTCTTCTCCTCGTTCCCTCCACCTCCGACACATATATCCTCTTGGTCAATCTTTCCTCACTCATTCTCTCCATGTGCCCAAACCATTTCAAAACACCCTCTTCTGCTCTCTCAACCACGCTCTTTTTATTTCCACACATCTCTCTTACCCTTACGTTACTTACTCGATCAAACCACCTCACACCACACATTGTCCTCAAACATCTCATTTCCAGCACATCCATCCTCCTGCGCACAACTCTATCCATAGCCCACGCCTCGCAACCATACAACATTGTTGGAACCACTATTCCTTCAAACCTACCCATTTTTGCTTTCCGAGATAATGTTCTCGACTTCCACACATTTTTCAAGGCTCCCAAAATTTTCGCCCCCTCCCCCACCCTATGATCCACTTCCGCTTCCATGGTTCCATCCGCTGACAGATCCACTCCCAGATATCTAAAACACTTCACTTCCTCCAGTTTTTCTCCATTCAAACTCACCTCCCAATTGACTTGACCCTCAACCCTACTGTACCTAATAACCTTGCTCTTATTCACATTTACTCTTAACTTTCTTCTTCCACACACTTTACCAAACTCAGTCACCAGCTTCTGCAGTTTCTCACATGAATCAGCCACCAGCGCTGTATCATCAGCGAACAACAACTGACTCACTTCCCAAGCTCTCTCATCCCCAACAGACTTCATACTTGCCCCTCTTTCCAAGACTCTTGCATTTACCTCCCTAACAACCCCATCCATAAACAAATTAAACAACCATGGAGACATCACACACCCCTGCCGCAAACCTACATTCACTGAGAACCAATCACTTTCCTCTCTTCCTACACGTACACATGCCTTACATCCTCGATAAAAACTTTTCACTGCTTCTAACAACTTGCCTCCCACACCATATATTCTTAATACCTTCCACAGAGCATCTCTATCAACTCTATCATATGCCTTCTCCAGATCCATAAATGCTACATACAAATCCATTTGCTTTTCTAAGTATTTCTCACATACATTCTTCAAAGCAAACACCTGATCCACACATCCTCTACCACTTCTGAAACCACACTGCTCTTCCCCAATCTGATGCTCTGTACCTGCCTTCACCCTCTCAATCAATACCCTCCCATATAATTTACCAGGAATACTCAACAAACTTATACCTCTGTAATTTGAGTACTCACTCTTATCCCCTTTGCCTTTGTACAATGGCACTATGCACGCATTCCGCCAATCCTCAGGCACCTCACCATGAGTCATACATACATTAAATAACCTTACCAACCAGTCAACAATACAGTCACCACCTTTTTTAATAAATTCCACTGTATATATATACAGTGGATATATATGCAGTGGATATATATATATGCAGTGGATATATATATATATGCGGTGGATATATATATATGCAGTGGATATATATATATGCAGTGGATATATATATATATATATATATATATATATATATATATATATATATATATATATATATATATATATATATATATATATATATATATATATATAAATATATATATATATATATATATATATATATATATATATATATATATATATATATATATATATATATATATATATATATATCCTCTGGCTATGGAAAAGGAAATTGTATAATTTATTTACACAAACGCCAATAGTAGTTCTCATCAATTTAACTACTGTATCAATAGCTTCAATGTTTAAGCTACATTTTTTCCAATTTCACTATTTTCTTGTCAAAGGACCATGTATGAAAACTATCACTCCAGTAACACAACTATAAACATTTACTTCCCCTTTAAAAAAGTTCTGGGGAAGTCTGTCTCGATACACTGCGGGACACTCTACCACCTGGAGAGGTTTGTGTTGCAATGGTTCTTCATTCACAAACGTAGTAGCATCACTGGTGGGCGGAAGAACATTCTTGCAGCCACAGCAAGGATCACAGTCCGTGCAACTCCATTATGATGGTTCTTCTCATGACGCGACGCTTATTCCATTTCATTTCATTTTATTTCAAGCTAGAAGTTTCAGTTTTCTAAATTATTTCTTACATTTTTCATATGTATATATATGTATAAGTGTGTGTGTGTATATGTGCGTATGTATGTATATGTATATATATATGTATATATATGTATATTATCCCTGGGGATAGGGGTAAAACAATACTTCCCACGCATTCCTCGCGTGTCGTAGAAGGCGACTAGAGGGGACGGGAGCAGGGGGCCAGAAATCCTCCCCTCCTTGTATTTTTTTTAAATTTCTAAAAAGGGAAACAGATGAAGGAGTCACGCGGGGAGTGCTCATCCTCCTCGAAGGCTCAGACAGGGGTGTCTAAATGTGTGTGGATGTAACCAAGATGTGAAAAAAGGAGAGATAGGTAGTAAGTTTGAGGAAAGGAACCTGGATGTTTTGGCTCTGAGTGAAACGAAGCTCAAGGGTAAAGGGGAAGAATGGTTTGGGAATGTCTTGGGAGTAAAGTCAGGGGTTAGTGAGAGGACAAGAGCAAGGGAAGGAGTAGCAGTACTCCTGAAACAGGAGTTGTGGGAGTATGTGATAGAATGTAAGATAGTAAATTCTCGATTAATATGGGTAAAACTGAAAGTTGATGGAGAGAGATGGGTGACTATTGGTGCATATGCACCTGGGACTCACAAGAAAGATCATGAGAGGCAAGTGTTTTGGGAGCAGATGAATGAGTGTGTTAGTGGTCTTGATGCACGAAACCGGGTTATAGTGATGGGTGATTTGAATGCAAATGTGAGTAATGTGGCAGTTGAAGGAATAATTGGTATACATGGGGTGTTCAGTGTTGTAAATGGAAATGGTGAAGAGCTTGTAGATGTACGTGCTGAAAAAGGACTGGTGATTGGGAATATCTGGTTTAAAAAGCGAGTTATAAATAAGTATACGTATGTAAGTAGGAGAGATGGCCAGAGAGCGTTATTGGATTACGTGTTAATTGACAGGCGCGCGAAAGCGAGACTTTTGGATATTAATGTGCTGAGAGGTGCAACTGGAGGGATGTCTGATCATTATCTTTTGGAGGCTAAGGTGAAGATTTCAATGGGTTTTCAGAAAAGAAGAGTGAATGTTGGGGTGAAGAGGGGGGTGAGAGTAAGTGAGCTTGGGAAGGAGACTTGTGTGAGGAAATAACAGGAGAGACTGAGTACAGAATGGAAAAAGGTGAGAACAATGGAAGTAAGGGGAGTGGGGGAGGAATGGGATGTATTTAGGGAATCAGTGATGGATTGCGCAAAAGGTGCTTGTGGCATGAGAAGAGTGGGAGGTGGGTTGATCAGAAAGGGTAGTGAGTGGTGGGATGAAGAAGTAAGATTATTAGTGAAAGAGAAGAGAGAGGCATTTGGACGATTTTTGCAGGGAAAAAATGCAATTGAGTGGGAGATGTATAAAAGAAAGAGACAGGAGGTCAAGAGAAAGGTGCAAGAGGTGAAAAAAAGGGGAAATGAGAGTTGGGGTGAGAGAGTATCATTAAATTTTAGGGAGAATAAAAAGATGTTCTGGAAGGAGGTAAATAAAGTGCGTAAGACAAGGGAGCAAATGGGAACTTCAGTGAAGGGCGCAAATGGGGAGGTGATAACAAGTAGTGGTGATGTGAGGAGATGGAGTGAGTATTATGAAGGTTTGTTGAATGTGTTTGATGATAGAGTGGCAGATATAGGGTGCTTTGGTCGAGGTGGTGTGCAAAGTGAGAGGGTTAGGGAAAATGATTTGGTAAACAGACAAGAGGTAGTAAAAGCTTTGCGGAAGATGAAAGCCGGCAAGGCAGCAGGTTTGGATGGTATTGCAGTGAAATTTATTAAAAAGGTGGTGACTGTATTATTGACTGGTTAGTAAGGTTATTTAATGTATGTATGACTCATTGTGAGGTGCCTGAGGATTGAGGGAATGCGTGCACAGTGCCATTGTACAAAGGCAAAGGGGATAAGAGTGAGTGCTCAAATTACAGAGGTATAAGTTTGTTGAGTATTGCTGGTAAATTATATGGGAGGGTATTGATTGAGAGGGTGAAGGCATGTACAGAGCATCAGATTGGGGAAGAGCCGTGTGGTTTCAGAAGTGGTAGAGGATTTGTGGATCAGGTTTTTTGATTTGAAGAATTTATGTGAGAAATACTTAGAAAAGCAAATGGATTTGTATGTAGAATTTATGGATACTGGAGAAGGCATATGATAGAGTTGATAGAGATGCTCTGTGGAAGGTATTAAGAATATATGGTGTTTGAGGCAAGTTGTTAGAAGCAGTGAAAAGTTTTTATCGAGGATGTAAGGCATGTGTACGTGTAGGAAGAGAGGAGAGTGATTGGTTCTCAGTGAATGTAGGTTTGCGGCAGGGGTGTGTGATGTCTCCATGGTTGTTTGATTTGTTTATGGATGGGGTTGTTAGGGAGGTGAATGCAAGAGTTTTGGAAAGAGGGGCAAGTATGAAGTCTGTTGGGGATGAGAGAGCTTGGGAAGTGAGTCAGTTGTTGTTCGCTGTTGATACAACGCTGGTGGCTGATTCATATGAGAAACTGCAGAAGCTGGTGACTGAGTTTGGTAAAGTGTGTGAAAGAAGAAAGTTAAGAGTAAATGTGAATAAGAGCAAGGTCATTAGGTACAGTAGGGTTGAGGGTCAAGTCAATTGGGAGGTGAGTTTGAATGGAGAAAAACTGGAGGAAGTAAAGTGTTTTAGATATCTGAGAGTGGATCTGGCAGCGGATGGAACCATGGAAGCGGAGGTGGATCATAGGGTGGGGGAGGGGGCGAAAATTCTGGGAGCCTTGAAGAATGTGTGGAAGTCGAGAACATTATCTCATAAAGCAAAAATGGGTATGTTTGAAGGAATAGTGGTTCCAATAATGTTGTATGGTTGCGAGGCGTGGGCTATGGATAGAGTTGTGCGCAGGAGGATGGATGCGCTGGAAATGAGATGTTTGAGGACAATGTGTGGTGTGAGGTGGTTTGATCGAGTAAGTAACGTAAGGGTAAGAGAGATGTGTGAAAATAAAAGGAGCGTGGTTGAGAGAGCAGAAGAGGGGGTTTTGAAATGGTTCGGGCACATGGAGAGAATGAGTGAGGAAAGATTGACCAAGAGAATATATGTGTCGGAGGTGGAGGGAACGAAGAGACGAGGGAGACCAAATTGGAGGTGGAAAGATGGAGTGAAAAAGATTTTGTGTGATCGGGGCCTGAACATGCAGGAGGGTGAAAGGAGGGCAAGGAATAGAGTGAATTGGATCGATGTGGTATACCGGGGTTGACGTGCTGTCAGTGGATTGAATCAAGGCATATGAAGCGTCTGGGGTAAACCATGGAAAGTTGTGTAGGTATATATATTTGCGTGTGTGGACGTATGTATATACATATGTATGGGGGTGGGTTGGGCCATTTCTTTCGTCTGTTTCCTTGCGCTACCTCGCAAACGCGGGAGACAGCGACAAAGCAAAAAAAAAAAGAAAAAAAAAAAAAATATATATATATATATATATATATATATATATATATATATATATATATATATATATATATATATATATATATATATAAACGGTCGGGTGTAGACGTTCGCTGGCCGTTGTTGGCGTCGCGGCACCCAGGCGTATACTGTCGTCCTCTTTACACTTTCATGCGCAGGTGGCTGGAGCGGTGGTGTAAGGGGTCTGGTCGACCACGTCCAGATGTGCTGACCACCACATGTGTGAGGCACACTCCCTGTCATCATCAGTTGAGGCGTCTGAAAATTTCCCCCGGGTTAAAGCCACAGGACTGCTTCGGGTAAAGATACTTGGATGTGGTCGTACAAGTAGTTGCACGGACTGTGATCCTCGCTTTGGTTACAAGAATGTTCTTCCGCCCACCAGTGATGCTACTACTTTTGTGAATTAAGAACAATTGCAACACAAACCTCGCCAGGTGGTAGAGTGACCCGCAGTGTATCGAGACAGACTTCCCCAAAACTTTTTTTAAAGGGGAAGTAAATGTTTATAGTTGTGTTACTCGAGTGATAGTTTTCATACATGGTGTTTTGACAAGAAAATAGTGAAATTGGAAAAGAATGTAGCTTAGACATTGAAGCTTATTCTTTCATAGAAATGTGAACAAAGGGAGCATTTTTTTTTCAAAGTGATAGAGATGGAAAGCAAAAAGGTGATTTTCATGAATGTACTGGAAAAGTTGAGGTCCAGATAAAATTTTTGGTCTGTCAAGGCTTTATTATGGCGGATGACCAACTACCTACCATAATGTATCCAAGATATGGTTGTACTTTGTGTAATGAAGACAATTGAGAAACATCAAAAACCAATATTCCAGTTTCATGATACGAGAAGTGGAATAGGCAGTATGATACAGTCGTTAAATTGATGAAAACTACTATTGACATTTGTGTAAATAAATCATACATTTCCCTTTTCCATAGCCAGAGGTTGAACCATTATGTAACATTCATTTTTCATTTCATTTCAAGCTAGAAGTTTCAGTTTCCTAAATTATTTCTTGCATTTTTCATATGTATATATATACATGTGTGTGTATATGTGTATATGTATATATATATATATATATATATATATATATATATATATATATATATATATATATATATATATATATATATATATATATATATATATATAATATATATATATATATATATATATATATATATATATATATATATATATATATATATATATATTATCCCTGGGGATAGGGGTGAAAGGCGACTAGTGAGGACGGGAGCGGGGGCCAGAAATCCTCCCCTCCTTGTATTTTTACTTTCTAAAAATGGTAAACAGAAGGAGTCATGCGGGGAGTGCTCATCCTCCTCGTAGACTCAGATTGGGGTGTCTAAATGTGTGTGGATGTAACCAAGATGTGAAAAAAGGAGAGATAGGTAGCATGTTTGAGGAAAGGAACCTGGATGTTTTGGCTCTGAGTGAAACGAAGCTCAAGGGTAAAGGGGAAGAGTGGTTTGGGAATGTCTTGGGAGTAAAGTCAGGGGTTAGTGAGAGGACAAGAGCAAGGGAAGGAGTAGCAGTACTCCTGAAACAGGAGTTGTGGGAGTATGTGATAAAATGTAAGAAAGTAAATTCTCGATTAATATGGGTAAAACTGAAAGCTGATGGAGAGATATGGGTGATTATTGGTGCATATGCACCTGGGCATGGAAAGAAAGATCATGAGAGGCAAGTGTTTTGGGAGCAGCTGAATGAGCGTGTTAGTGGTTTTGATGCACAAGACCGGGTTATAGTGATGGGTGATTTGAATGCAAAGGTCAATAATGCGGCAGTTGAGGGAATAATTGGTATGCATGGGGTGTTCAGTGTTGTAAATGGAAATGGTGAAGAGCTTGTAGATTTATGTGCTGAAAAAGGAATGGTGATTGGGAATACCTGGTTTAAAAAGCGAGATATACATAAGTATACGTATGTAAGTAGGAGAGATGGCCAGAGAGCGTTATTAGATTACGTGTTAATTGACAGGCGCGCGAAAGAGAGACTTTTGGATGTTAATGTGCTGAGAGGTGCAACTGGAGGGATGTCTGATCATTATCTTGTGGAGGCTAAGGTGAAGATCTGTATGAGTTTTCAGAAAAGAAGAGTGAATGTTGGGGTGAAGAGGGGGGTGAGAGTAAGTGAGCTTGGGAAGGAGACTTGTGTGAGGAAGTACCAGGAGAGACTGAGTACAGAATGGAAAAAGGTGAGAACAATGGAAGTAAGGGGAGTGGGGGAGGAATGGGATGTATTTAGGGAATCAGTGATGGAGTGCGCAAAAGATGCTTGTGGCATGAGAAGCGTGGGAGGTGGGTTGATTAGAAAGGGTAGTGAGTGGTGGGATGAAAAAGTAAGATTATTAGTAAAAGAGAAGAGAGAGGCATTTGGACAATTTTTGCAGGGAAAAAATGCAATTGAGTGTTAGATGTATAAAAGAAAGAGACAGGAGGTCAAGAGAAAGGTGCAAGAGGTGAAAAAGAGGGCAAATGAGAGTTGGGATGAGAGAGTATCATTAGATTTTAGGGAGAAGAAAAAGATTTTCTGGAAGGAGGTAAATCTAGTGCGTAAGACAAGGGAGCAAATGGGAACTTCAGTGAAGGGCGCTAATGGGGAGGTGATAACAAGTAGCGGTGATGTGAGGAGATGGAGTGAGTATTTTGAAGGTTTGTTGAATGTGTTTGATGATAGAGTGGCAGATATAGGGTGCTTTGGTCGAGGTGGTGTGCAAAGTGAGAGTTTTAGGGAAAATGATTTGGTAAACAGAGAAGAGGTAGTAAAAGCTTTGCGGAAGATGAAAGCCGGCAAGGCAGCAGGTTTGGATGGTACTGCAGTGGAATCTATTAAAAAAAGGGGGTGACTGTATTGTTGACTGGTTGGTAAGGTAATTTAATGTATGTATGACTCATGGTGAGGTGCCTGAGGATTGGCGGAATGCGTGCATAGTGCCATTGTACAAAGGCAAAAGGGGATAAGAGTGAGTGCTCAAATTACAGAGGTATAAGTTTGTTGAGTATTCCTGGTAAATTATATGGGAGGGTATTGATTGAGAGGGTGAAGGCATGTACAGAGCATCAGATTGGGGAAGAGCAGTGTGGTTTCAGAAGTGGTAGAGGATGTATGGATCAGGTGTTTGCTTTGAAGAATGTATGTGAGAAATACTTAGAAAAGCAAATGGATTTGTATGTAGCATTTATGGATCTGGAGAAGGCATATGATAGAGTTGATAGAGATGCTCTGTGGAAGGTATTAAGAATATATGGTGTGGGAGGCAAGTTGTTAGAAGCAGTGAAAAGTTTTTATCGAGGATGTAAGGCATGTGTACGTGTAGGAAGAGAGGAAAGTGATTGGTTCTCAGTGAATGTAGGTTTGCGGCAGGGGTGTGTGATGTCTCCATGGTTGTTTAATTTGTTTATGGATGGGGTTGTTAGGGAGGTAAATGCAAGAGTCCTGGAAAGAGGGGCAAGTATGAAGTCTGTTGGGGATGAGAGAGCTTGGGAAGTGAGTCAGTTGTTGTTCGCTGATGATACAGCGCTGGTGGCTGATTCATGTGAGAAACTGCAGAAGCTGGTGACTGAGTTTGGTAAAGTGTGTGGAAGAAGAAAGTTAAGAGTAAATGTGAATAAGAGCAAGGTTATTAGGTACAGTAGGGTTGAGGGTCAAGTCAATTGGGAGGTGAGTTTGAATGGAGAAAAACTGGAGGAAGTGAAGTGTTTTAGATATCTGGGAGTGGATCTGTCAGCGGATGGAACCATGGAAGCGGAAGTGGATCATAGGGTGGGGGAGGGGGCGAAAATTTTGGGAGCCTTGAAAAATGTGTGGAAGTCGAGAACATTATCTCGGAAAGCAAAAATGGGTATGTTTGAAGGAATAGTGGTTCCAACAATGTTGTATGGTTGCGAGGCGTGGGCTATGGATAGAGTTGTGCGCAGGAGGATGGATGTGCTGGAAATGAGATGTTTGAGGACAATGTGTGGTGTGAGGTGGTTTGATCGAGTAAGTAACGTAAGGGTAAGAGAGATGTGTGGAAATAAAAAGAGCGTGGTTGAGAGAGCAGAAGAGGGTGTTTTGAAATGGTTTGGGCACATGGAGAGAATGAGTGAGGAAAGATTGACCAAGAGGATATATGTGTCGGAGGTGGAGGGAACGAGGAGAAGAGGGAGACCAAATTGGAGGTGGAAAGATGGAGTGAAAAAGATTTTGTGTGATCGGGGCCTGAACATGCAGGAGGGTGAAAGGAGGGCAAGGAATAGAGTGAATTGGAGTCATGTGGTATACAGGGGTTGACGTGCTGTCAGTGGATTGAATCAAGGCATGTGAAGCGTCTGGGGTAAACCATGGAAAGCTGTGTAGGTATGTATATTTGCGTGTTTGGACGTGTGTATGTACATGTGTATGGGGGGGGGGGGTTGGGCCATTTCTTTCGTCTGTTTCCTTGCGCTACCTCGCAAACGCGGGAGACAGCGACAAAGTATAAAAAAAAAAAAAAAAAAAAAAAAAATTTATGGATCTGGAGAAGGCATATGATAGAGTTGATACGGATGCTCTGTGGAAGGTATTAAGAATATATGGTGTGGTAGGCAAGTTGTTAGAAGCAGTGAAAAGTTTTTATCGAGGATGTAAGGCATGTGTACGTGTAGGAAGAGAGGAAAGTGATTGGTTCTCAGAGAATGTAGGTTTGCGGCAGGGGTGTGTGATGTCTACATGGTTGTTTAATTTGTTTATGGATGGGGTTGTTAGGCAGGTGAATGCAAAAGTTTTGGAAAGAGGGGCAAGTATGAAGTCTGTTGTGGATAAGAGAGCTTGGGAAGTGAGTCAGTTGTTGTTCGCTGATGATACAGCGCTGGTGGCTGAGTCATTTGAGAAACTGCAGAAGCTGGTTACTGAGTTTGGTAAAGTGTGTGAAAGAGGAAACTTAAGAGTAAATGTGAATAAGAGCAAGGTTATTAGGTACAGTAGGGTTGAGGGTCAAGTCAACTGGGAGGTAAGTAAACTGGGAGGTAGTTTGAATGGAGAAATATTTGAGGAAGTAAAGTGTTTTAGATATCTGGGAGTGGATCTGGCAGCGGATGGAACCATGGAAGCGGAAGTGAATCATAGGGTGGGGGAGGGGGCGAAAATAATTGGAGCCGTGAAGAATGTGTGGAAGTCGAGAACATTATCTCGGAAAGCAAAAATGGGTATGTTTGAAGGAATAGTGGTTCCAACAATGTTGTATGGTTGCGAGGCGTGGGCTATGTATAGAGTTGTGCGCAGGAGGGTGGATGTGTTGGAAATGAGATGTTTGAGGACAATATGTGGTGTGAGGTGGTTTGATCGAGTAAGTAATGCAAGGGTAAGAGAGATGTGTGGAAATAATAAGAGCGTAGTTGAGAGAGGCAGAAGAGTGTGTTTTGAAATGGTTTGGGCACATGGAGAGAATGAGTGACGAAAGAATGACCAAGAGGATATATATGTCGGAGGTAGAGGGAACGAGAAGAAGTGGGAGACCAAATTGGAGGCGGAAAGATGGAGTGAAAACGATTTTGAGTGATCGGGGCCTGAACATGCAGGAGGGTGAAAGGTGGGTAAGGAATAGAGTGAATCGGATCGATATGGTATACCGGGGTCGACGTGCTGTCAGTGGATTGAATCAGGGCATGTGAAGCGTCATGGGTAGACCATGGAATGTAGTGTGGGGCCTGGATGTGGAAAGGGAGCTGTGGTTTCGGGCATTATTGCATGACAGCTAGAGTCTGTGTGTGAACGAATGGGGTCTTTGTTGTCTTTTCCTAGCGCTACTTCGCACACATGAGGGGGGAGTGGGATGGTATTCCATGTGTGGCGAGGTGGCGATGGGAATGAATAAAGGCAGACAGTGTGAATTTTGTGCATGGATATATATGTATGTGTCTGTGTGTGTGTATATATATATGCTTACTTTGATATGTATAGATATGTATATTTGCGTGTGTGGACGTGTTTGTACATACATGTGTATGGGGGTGGGTTGGGCCATTTCTTTCGTCTGTTTCCTTGCGCTACCTCGCAAACGCGGGAGAGAGCGACAAACCAAATTAAATAGATAAAATAATTAAATATATATGTAAATATTGCAAAGGATCACAATTTTCCGCGTGATCAAGAAATTCCTATGAGTTCACGGGGAAAATGAATCACGAAAAGTTCCCAAGTGCAATTTCGTGTAATAATCACATCATCAGGGGAGACACAAGAGAAAAATATAACAGTCAGTTGATATACATCGAAGAGACGAGGCTAGGACGCCATTTGGTAAGCATGTGATTGTCCAAAACATACAACGAGCGTTCATAAGCTTATTATTTTTCAAAGCTTATCAACAATTAAGTTATCTCATTTGTATAGACCATCACTAATATTAAGATTATAATTCTTTGTGTATTTAATAATAGAAGATTCAATGATATTTCTCTTGGTAATAGAGTTGGAGTTATCAACTGAGATGGCGTTACTCCAGTCAATACAATTATCATAGTTTTTAACATGATTAAACAAGGCATTTGATTCTTGTCCCGTTCTTATACTATATTTTTTTGCTTAAGTCTAACAAAGATCCTTACCAGTCTGAACAATATACAATTTATCACAGTTTCCACAAGGAATTTATAGATGCAACCAAGAGAATTTTCTGGTGAATTCCTGATTAAGATATTCTTTATAGTATTATTGTTACTAAAGGCAACATTTACATTAAAGGATTTAAGCAGCATGGGAAGCAAAGTGAAATTATTATTAAAAGGGAGAACTAAAAGATTCTTGGTGTCAATGGGAAGTTTGGGCTCATCTCTATAAAATGATTTCTTTGCTAACTTAAGGGATTTATCAATGAAAGATGTAGGTTACTTTAACTTAGATCCAATAGAATATATCTTCTCATACTCATCATCAATAAACTCTGAACTGCAAATACGTAATGCCCTAAGGAACATAGATTGAAATGATGATAACTTAACTCTGTCATGTTGAGATGAGTAATAATGGATATATGAGCATACATTGGTGGGTTTTCTGTATATGCTAAACTTAAACTTGTTTCCTTGTCTATGGATCATGCAATCTAAAAATGGTAGCATACCATTATTTTCATTTTCTACAGTAAATTTAATGGAAGGTACTAAATTGTTAAGTAAGGGGAGAAATATTTGTAAATGTTCATTTGTTGGCCAAACATAAAGAACATCATCTACATACCTAAACCAAATTGCATCAGAAGGTAAGATATCCCTTAGTAATTTTGTTTCAAAAAATTCCACTTAAAGATTACTTAGTAAAGGGGAAAGAGGGCTACCCATTGCCATACCAAATTTTTGAGCATAATAATCTCTATTAAATTGAAACACACAGTCTTTTATACATAATCTTATCAGTTCAATGAAATTAGACTTTGAAACAGGTAGATAAATATCATCCAACACATCAAATAAATATTCTAAAAGGTCATCAACTGGAACTTTAGTGAAAAGTGAGGAAACATCAAAGCTAACTAGTTTGAAATGAAAATTAACATTGATATTGTTTAGCATGTTGACTAAGTCTACGTTGTTCATGACATTAGAATTTGATACTTTACCCACTAAAGGGCTTAATAAAGAAACTAACCACTTTGACAATTTATATGTGATGGAGCCTACTGAACTCACTATAGGTCTTGCTGGAAAATTCTGTTCATGTGTTTTGGTAAGTCCATACGTATATGGCAATGAAGGGGACAAAGATGACAAACTTTTGATAAGAGAAATGTTACCTTTCAACAACAACTTGATTTCTTTATTGAAGTGAGAATTAACTGCTTCTAAGGGATTTTTACTAAGTTTAGAATATGTTGTCTTTTTATTTAATAGATCATTCATTTTAGATAAATAGTTACTTTTGTCTAAAATCACCTGCTTTAGTAATATGTATATCCTTGTCTTTTTACAAGGTATTAATAGCTCTTATGAATCATTTAGGGCAATTAGCTTCCACTGGTTTTGACAAACTGGCATACACTAATCCCTTACAGATATTAATATCATCATTACTTAAAGTACTGTATTTTTCTAAATTACAAAAAGACTGTGACATTAACACGGCTGGTGCTCTGTTAGAGCACACAAAACTTAAACCATAGCCTAATGCATACAAGGAATTTTTATCTAGTTGTTTATTAGACAGGTTTAACAGAAAAGATGAGTTAGTGTTCTTGGTCCAGTCGCTTTTTTCAATAAGATGGTCCAACTTACGATTTAGTGACACTTGTAGCCTATTGCGCTCTTTCCTTAATTCATCATAGCAATAGTCAAACATCCGGTTCTTCCAGTGTGTCGGTACTGCCATTTGAAAGGCACGTTTCTTCTCTATTGAAATGCGAAAAGCCTCCTCCATTTCAAGTTTCTTTAATTCGATATTTTTCTTTAAAATGATATTTTGAAATTGGTCAAATGGTCGACCAGACAGCTGCAACAAACGTTGAGGTAGGACAGATCTTGGCATCACTTGTTCATCAAGGCATTTTCTAAGGAATTCAAATCGTAACTTAAGTTGGTGAGACTTGATTAGCGATTTGGAGAAAGCAGTAACGAAAGGAGAAAGTCGAGGACAGCTTGTAGAGAAGTGATAAATGAGCCTTGTGGAATCCATGTTGGAAAGGATCACAATTTTGTGCGTGATCAAGATATTCCTATGAGTCACCTGGGAAAGTGAAACACGGAAAGTTCCCAAGTGCACTTTCGTGTAATAATCACATCATCAGTAGAGACACAAGAGAGAAATATAACACTCAGTTGATATACATCGAATCGACGAAGATAGGACCCCATTTGGTAAACATGTGATTGTCCAAAACATACAACGAGCGTTCATAAACTTATCAATCTACAAATCTTATCAACAATCAAGATATCTAATTTGTATAGACCATCACTAACATTAAGATTATAATTCTTTGTGTATTCAATAATAGAAGATTCAATGATATTTCTCTTGATAATAGAGTTAGAGTTAATGACAGAGATGGCGTTACTCAAGTCAATACAATGATCATAGTTTTTAACAAGATTAGATTTTATGTTGGTCAGACCAGAAAGGATCTTTCTATTATAATAAGTAACATAAATATAGTATAAGAAGGAGACAAGAATCAAATGCCTTGTTTAATCATGTTAAAAATTATGATCATGTTGCTTAAATCCTTTAATGTAAATACTGCCTTTAGCAACAACAATACTATAAAGAATATCTTAATCAGGAACTCACAAGAAAATTCTCTTGGTTGCATCTATAAAGTCCCTTGTGGAGTCTGTGATAAATTTTATGTTGGTCAGACTGGTAAGGATCTTTCTGGTAGATTTAAGCAACATAAATATGGTATAAGAAAGGGACAAGAATCAAAAAAACTATGATCATTGTATAGACTGGAGTAACGATTTCTCAGTTATTAACTATAACTCTATTAACAAGAGAAATATCATTGAATCTTCTATTATTTTATACACAAAGAATTATAATCTTAATATTAGCGATGGTCTATACAAATTAGATAACTTTATTGTTGAAAAGATTTGTAAAATGATAAGTTTAGGAGAGCTCGTTGTATGTTTTGGACAATCACATGTTTACCAAATGGCGTCCTAATTTCGTCTCTTCGATGTATATCAGCTGACTGCTATATTTCACTCTTGTGTCTCCCAGGATGATGTGATTATTACATATATATATATATATATATATATATATATATATATATATATATTTTTCATACTATCCGCCATTTCCCGCGACAGCGAGGTAGCGTTAAGAACAGAGGACTGGGCCTTTGAGGAAATATCCTCACCTGGCCCTCTTCTCTGTTCCTTCTTTTGGAAAATTAAAAAAAAAAAAAAAAGAAAAAAAAAAAACGAGAGGGGAGGATTTCCAGCCCCCCGCTCCCTTCCCTTTTAGTCGCCTTCTACGACACGCTAAAGTGACGGCTCCACCACTTCACTTGCTGGAACCCTCATCGCATGACCGTCACTCACCACCACAACCCAGCAAAAAAAAATGGATGTGTGTGGATGTAACCAAGATGTGAAGACCCTTACTGGAAAAACAATCACTCTTGAAGTAGAACCTTCAGACACAATTGAAAATGTGAAGGAAAATAGTGAAATTGGAAAAAAATGTAGCTTAGACGTTGAAGCTTATTGATGCAGTGGTTAAATTGATGAGAACTGCTATTGACGTTTGTGTAAATAAATTATACATTTCCTTTTTTCCATAGCCAGAGGTTGAACCATTATGTGACATTCATTTTTTTTCCATTCATTTCAAGCTAGAAGTTTCAGTTTTCTAAATTGTTTCTTACATTTTTCTTATGTATATATATGTATGTGTGTGTGTGTGTATATGTGCGTATGTATGTGTATGTGTGTGTATGTGTATATGTATATATATGTATATTATCCCTGAGGATAGGGGTGAAAGAATACTTCCCACGTATTCCTCGCGTGTCGTAGAAAGCGACTAGAGGGGACGGGAGCGGGGGGCCAGAAATCCTCCCCTCCTTGTATTAACTTTCTAAAATGGGAAACAGAAGAAGGAGTCACGCGGGGAGTGCTCATCCTCCTCGAAGGCTCAGAGTGGGGTGCCTAAATGTGTGTGGATGTAACCAAGATGTGAAAAAAGGAGAGATAGGTAGTATGTTTGAGGAAAGGAACCTGGATGTTTTGGCTCTGAGTGAAACGAAGCTCAAGGGTAAAGGGGAAGAGTGGTTTGGGAATGTCTGGGGAGTAAAGTCAGGGGTTAGTGAGAGGACAAGAGCAAGGGAAGGAGTAGCAATACTCCTGAAACAGGAGTTGTGGGAGTATGTGATAGAGTGTAAGAAAGTAAATTCTCGATTAATATGGGTAAAACTGAAAGTTGATGGAGAGAGGTGGGTGATTATTGGTGCATATGCACCTGGGCATGAGAAGAAAGATCAAGAGAGGCAAGTGTTTTGGGAGCAGCTAAATGAGTGTGTTAGTGGTTTTGATGCACGAGACCGGGTTATAGTGATGGGTGATTTGAATGCAAAGGTGAGTAATGTGGCAGTTGAGGGAATAATTGGTATACATGGGGTGCTCAGTGTTGTAAATGGAAATGGTGAAGAGGTTGTAGATTTATGTGCTGAAAAAGGACTGATGATTGGGAATACCTGGTTTAAAAAGCGAGATATACATAAGTATACTTATGTAAGTAGGAGAGATGGCCAGAGAGCGTTATTGGATTACGTGTTAATCGACAGGCGTGCGAAAGAGAGACTTTTGGATGTTAATGTGCTGAGAGGTGCAACTGGAGGGATGTCTGATCATTATCTTGTGGAGGCTAAGGTAAAGATCTGTATGGGTTTTCAGAAAAGAAGAGTGAATGTTGGGGTGAAGAGGGTGGTGAGAGTAAGTGAGCTTGAGAAGGAGACCTGTGTGAGGAAGTACCAGGAGAGACTGAGTACAGAATGGAAAAAGGGGAGAACAATGGAAGCAAGGGGAGTGGGGGAGGAATGGGATGTATTTAGGGAATCAGTGATGGATTGCGCTAAAGATGCTTGTGGCATGAGAAGAGTGGGAGGTGGGTTGATTAGAAACGGTAGTGAGTGGTGGGATGAAGAAGTAAGAGTATTAGTGAAAGAGAAGAGAGAGGCATTTGGACGATTTTTGCAGGGAAAAAATGCAATTGAGTGGGAGATGTATAAAAGAAAGAGACAGGAGGTCAAGAGAAAGGTGCAAGAGGTGAAAAAAAGGGCAAATGAGAGTTGGGGTGAGAGATATCATTGAATTTTAGGGAGAATAAAAAGATGTTCTGGAAGGAGGTAAATAAAGTGCGTAAGACAAGGGAGCAAATGGGAACTTCAGTGAAGGGCGCAAATGGGGAGGTGATAACAAGTAGTGGTGATGTGAGAAGGAGATGGAGTGAGTATTTTGAAGGTTTGTTGAATGTGTTTGATGATAGAGTGGCAGATATAGGGTGCTTTGGTCGAGGTGGTGTGCAAAGTGAGAGGGTTAGGGAAAATGATTTGGTAAACAGAGAAGAGGTAGTGAAAGCTTTGCGGAAGATGAAAGCCGGCAAGGCAGCAGGTTTGGATGGTATTGCAGTGCAATTTATTAAAAAAGGGGGTGACTGTATTGTTGACTGGTTGGTGAGGTTATTTAATGTATGTATGACTCATGGTGAGGTGCCTGAGGATTGGCGGAATGCGTGCATAGTGCCATTGTACAAAGGCAAAGAGGATAAGAGTGAATGCTCAAATTACAGAGGTATAAGTTTGTTGAGTATTCCTGGTAAATTATATGGGAGGGTATTGATTGAGAGGGTGAAGGCATGTACAGAGCATCAGATTGGGGAAGAGCAGTGTGGTTTCAGAAGTGGTAGAGGATGTGTGGATCAGGTGTTTGCTTTGAAGAATGTGTGAGAAATACTTAGAAAAGCAAATGGATTTGTATGTAGCATTTATGGATCTGGAGAAGGCATATGATAGAGTTCATACGGATGCTCTGTGGAAGGTATTAAGAATATATGGTGTGGTAGGCAAGTTGTTAGAAGCAGTGAAAGTTTTTATCGAGGATGTAAGGCATGTGTACGTGTAGGAAGAGAGGAAAGTGATTGGTTCTCAGTGAATGTAGGTTTGCGGCAGGGGTGTGTGATGTCTCCATGGTTGTTTAATTTGTTTATGGATGGGGTTGTTAGGGAGGTAAATGCAAGAGTTTTGGAAAGAGGGGCAAGTATGAAGTCTGTTGGGGATGAGAGAGCTCGGGAAGTGAGTCAGTTGTTGTTCGCTGATGATACAGCGCTGGTGGCTGATTCATGTGAGAAACTGCAGAAGCTGGTGACTGAGTTAGGTAAAGTGTGTGGAAGAAGAAAGTTAAGAGTAAATGTGAATAAGAGCAAGGTTATTAGGTACAGTAGGGTTGAGGGTCAAGTCAATTGGGAGGTGAGTTTGAATGGAGAAAAACTGGAGGAAGTGAAGTGTTTTAGATATCTGGGAGTGGATCTGGCAGCGGATGGAACCATGGAAGCGGAAGTGGATCATAGGGTGGGGGAGGGGGCGAAAATTCTGGGGGCCTTGAAGAATGTGTGGAAGTCGAGAACATTATCTCGGAAAGCAAAAATGGGTATGTTTGAAGGAATAGTGGTTCCAACAATGTTGTATGGTTGCGAGGCGTGGGCTATGGATAGAGTTGTGCGCAGGAGGATGGATGTGCTGGAAATGAGATGTTTGAGGACAATGTGTGGTGTGAGGTGGTTTGATCGAGTGAGTAACGTAAAGGTAAGAGAGATGTGTGGAGATAAAAAGAGCGTGCTTGAGAGAGCAGAAGAGGGTGTTTTGAAGTGGTTTGGGCACATGGAGAGAATGAGTGAGGAAAGATTGACCAAGAGGATATATGTGTCGGAGGTGGAGGGAACGAGGAGAAGAGGGAGACCAAATTGGAGGTGGAAAGATGGAGTGAAAAAGATTTTGTGTGATCGGGGCCTGAACATGCAGGAGGGTGAAAGGGGGGCAAGGAATAGAGTGAATTGGAGCGATGTGGTATACCGGGGTTGACGTGCTGTCAGTGGATTGAATCAAGGCATGTGAAGCGTCTGGGGTAAACCATGGAAAGCTGTGTAGGTATGTATATTTGCGTGTGTGGACGTATGTATATACATGTGTATGGGGGGGGTTGGGCCATTTCTTTCGTCTGTTTCCTTGCGCTACCTCGCAAACGCGGGAGACAGCGACAAAGTATAAAAAAAAAAAAAAATATATATATATATATATATATATATATATATATATATATATATATATATATATATATATATATATATATATATATTTCTTTTTTTTCCTTTGTCCCTGTCTCCCGCGTTTGCGAGGTACCGCAAGGAAACAGACGAAATAAATGGCCCAACCCACCCCCATACACATGTATATACATACACGTCCAAGAAAACAAATGTACATACCTACACAGCTTTCCGTGCTTTACCCCAGACGCTTCACATGCCTTGATTCAATCCACTGACAGCGCGTCAGCCCCGGTATACCATATCGATCCAATTCACATTATTCCTTGCCCTCCTTTCACCCTCCTGCATGTTCAGGCCCACATCACACAAAATCTTTTTCACTTCATCTTTCCACTTCCAATTTGGTCTCCCACTTCTCCTCGTTCCCTCCACCTCCGAAACATATATTCTCTTGGTCAATCTTTCCTCACTCATTCTCTCCATGTGACCAAACCATTTCAAAACACCCTCTTCTGCTCTCTCAACCACGCTCTTTTTATTTCCACACATCTCTCTTACCGTTGCGTTACTTACTCGATCAAACCACCTCACACCACACATTGTTCTCAAACATCTCATTTCCAACACATCCACCCTCCTGCGCACAACTCTATCCATAGCCCACGCCTCGCAACCATACAAAATTGTTGGAACCACTATTCCTTCAAACATACCCATTTTTGCTTTCCGAGATAATATTCTCGACTTCCACACATTCTTCAAGGCTCCCAGGATTTTCGCCCCCTCCCGCACCCTATGATCCACTTCCGCTTCCATGGTTCCATCCGCTGCCAGATCCACTCCCAGATATCTAAAACACTTTACTTCCTCCAGTTTTTCTCCATTCAAACTTACCTCCCAATTGACTTGACCCTCAACCCTACTTTACCTAATAACCTTGCTCTTATTCACATTTACTCTTAACTTTCATCTTTCACACACATTACCAAATTCAGTCACCAGCTTCTGCAGTTTCTCACATGAATCAGCCATAAGCGCTGTATCATCAGAGAACAGCAACTGACTCACTTCCCAAGCTCTCTCATCCACAACAGACTGCATACTTGCCCCTCTCTCCAAAACTCTTGCATTCACCTCCTTAACAACCCCATCCATAAACAAATTAAACAACAATGGAGACATCACACACCCCTGCCGCAAACCTACATTCACTGAGAACCAATCACTTTCCTCTATTCCTACACGTACAGATGCCTTACAACCTCGATAAAAACTTTTCACTGCTTCTAACAACTTGCCTCCCACACCATATATTCTTAATACCTTCCACAGAGCATCTCTATCATCTCTATCATATGCCTTCTCCAGATCCATAAATGGTACATACAAATCCATTTGCTTTTCTAAGTATTTCTCACATACATTCTTCAAAGCAAACACCTGATCCACACATCCTCTACCACTTCTGAAACCACACTGCTCTTCCCTAATCTGATGCTCTGTACATGCCTTCACCCTCTCAATCAATACCCTCCCATAGAATTTACCAGGAATACTCAACAAACTTATACCTCTGAAATTTAAGCACTCACTCTTATCCCCTTTGCCGTTGTACATATATATATATATATATATATATATATATATATATATATATATATATATATATATATATATATATATATATATATATATATATATATATATATATATATATATATATTTATATATATATATTTATTTATATTATATTTTTTATTATACTTTGTCGCTGTCTCCCGCGTTTGCGAGGTAGCGCAAGGAAACAGACGAAAGAAATGGCCCAACCCCCCCCCCCATACACATGTATATACATACGTCCACACACGCAAATGTACATACCTACACAGTTTTCCATGGTTTACCCCAGACGCTTCACATGCCCTGCTTCAATCCACTGACAGCACGTCAACCCCGGTATACCACATCGCTCCAATTCACTCTATTCCTTGCCCTCCTTTCACCCTCCTGCATGTTCAGTCCCCGATCACACAAAATCTTTTTCACTACATCTTTCCACCTCCAATTTGGTCTCCCTCTTCTCCTTGTTCCCTCCACCTCCGACACATATATTCTCTTGGTCAATCTTTCCTCACTCATCCTCTCCATGTGCCCAAACCACTTCAAAACACCCTCTTCTGCTCTCTCAACCACGCTCTTTTTATTTCCACACATCTCTCTTACCCTTACGTTACTCACTCGATCAAACCACCTCACACCACATATTGTCCTCAAACTTCTCATTTCCAGCACATCCATCCTCCTGCGCACAACTCTATCCATAGCCCACGCCTCTCAACCATACAACATTGTTGGAACCACTATTCCTTCAAACATACACATTTTTGCTTTCCGAGATAATGTTCTCGACTTCCACACATTCTTCAAGTCCCCCAGTATTTTCGCCCCCTCCCCCACCCTATGATCCACTTCCGCTTCCATGGTTCCATCCGCTGCCAGAACCAATCCCAGATATCTAAAACACTTCACTTCCTCCAGTTTTTCTCCATTCAAACTCACCTCCAAATTGACTTGACCCTCAACCCTACTGTACCTAATAATTAACCTTGCTCTTATTCACATTTACTTTCTTCTTCACTTTCTTCTTCCACACACTTTTCCAAACTCAGTCACCAGCTTCTGCAGTTTCTCACATGAATCAGACACAAGCGCTGTATCATCAGCGAACAACAACTGACTCACTTCCCAAGCTCTCTCATCCCCAACAGACTTCATACTTGCCCCTCTTTCCAAAACTCTTGCATTTACCTCCCTAACAACCCCATCCATAAACAAATTAAACAACCATGGAGACATCACACACCCCTGCCGTAAACCTACATTCACTGAGAACCAATCACTTTCCTCTCTTCCTACACGTACACATGCCTTACATCCTCGATAAAAACTTTTCACTGCTTCTAACAACTTTCCTCCCACACCATATATTCTTAATACCTTCCACAGAGCATCTCTTCCAACTCTATCATATGCCTTCTCCAGATCCAAAAATGCTACATACAAATCCATTTGCTTTTCTAAGTATTTCTCACATACATTCTTCAAAGCAAACACCTGATCCACACATCCTCTACCACTTCTGAAACCACACTGCTCTTCCCCAATCTGATGCTCTGTACATGCCTTCACCCTCTCAATCAATACCCTCCCATATAATTTACCAGCAATACTCAACAAACTTATACCTCTGTAATTTGAGCACTCACTCTTATCCTCTTTGCCTTTGAACAATGGCACTATGCACGCATTCCGCCAATCCTCAGGCACCTCACCATGAGTCATACATACATTAAATAACCTTACCAACCAGTCAACAATACAGTCATCCCCTTTTTTAATAAATTCCACTGCAATACCATCCAAACCTGCTGCCTTGCCGGCTTTCATCTTCCGCAAAGCTTTCACTACCTCTTCTCTGTTTACCAAATCATTTTCCCTAACCTTCTCACTTTGCACACCACCTCGACCAAAACACCCTATATCTGCCACTCTATCATCAAACACATTCAACAAACCTTCAAAATACTCACTCCATCTCCTTCTCACATCACCACTACTTGTTATCACCTCCCCACTTGCGCCCTTCACCGAAGTTCCCATTTGCTCCCTTGTCTTACGCACTTTATTTACCTCCTTCCAGAACATCTTTTTATTCTCCCTAAAATTTAATGATACTCTCTCACCCCAACTCTCATTTGCCCTTTTTTTCACCTCTTGCACCTTTCTCTTGACCTCCTGTCTCTTTCTTTTATACATCTCCCACTCAGTTGCATTTTTTCCCTGCAAAAATTGTCCAAATGCCTCTCTCTTCTCTTTCACTAATACTCTTACTTATATATATATATATATATATATATATATATATATATATATATATATATATATATATATATATATATATATATATGTATATATATATATATATATGTATATATATGTATATATATATATAGATGAAAGCCGGCAAGGCAGCAGGTTTGGATGGTATTGCAGTGGAATTTATTAAAAAAAGGGGGTGACTGTATTGTTGACTGGTTGGTAAGGTTATTTAATGTATGTATGACTCACGGTGAGATGCCTGAGGATTGGCGGAATGCGTGCATAGTGCCATTGTACAAAGGCAAAGGGGATAAGAGTGAGTGTTCAAATTACAGAGGTATAAGTTTGTTGAGTATTCCTGGTAAATTATATGGGAGGGTATTGATTGAGAGGGTGAAGGCATGTACAGAGCATCAGATTGGGGAAGAGCAGTGTGGTTTCAGAAGTGGTAGAGGATGTGTGGATCAGGTTTTAGCTTTGAAGAATGTATGTGAGAAATACTTAGAAAAGCAAATGGATTTGTATGTAGCATTTATGGATCTGAAGAAGGTATATGATAGAGTTGATAGAGATGCTCTGTGGAAGGTATTAAGAATATATGGTGTGGGAGGCAAGTTGCTAGAAACAGTGAAAAGTTTTTATCGAGGATGTAAGGCATGTGTACGTGTAGGAAGAGAAGAAAGTGATTGGTTCTCAGTGAATGTAGGTTTGCGGCAGGGGTGTGTGATGTCTGCATGGTTGTTTAATTTGTTTATGAATTGGGTTGTTAGGGAGGTGAATGCAAGAGTTTTGGAAAGAGGGGCAAGTATGAAGTCTGTTGGGGATGAGAGAGCTTGGGAAGTGAGTCAGTTGTTGTTCGCTGATGATACAGCGCTGGTGGCTGATTCATGTGAGAAACTGCAGAAGCTGGTGACTGAGATTGGTAAAGTGTGTGAAAGAAGAAAGTTAAGAGTAAATGTGAATAAGAGCAAGGTTATTAGGTACAGTAGGGTTGAGGGTCAAGTCAATTGGGAGGTGAGTTTGAATGGAGAAAAACTGGAGGAAGTGAAGTGTTTTAGATATCTGGGAGTGGCTCTGGCAGCGGATGGAACCATGGAAGCGGAAGTGGATCATAAGGTGGGGGAGGGGGCGAAAATTCTGGGAGCCTTGAAGAATGTGTGGAAGTCGAGAACATTATCTCGGAAAGCAAAAATGGGTATGTTTGAAGGAATAGTGGTTCCAACAATGTTGTATGGTTGCGAGCCGTGGGCTATGGATAGAGTTGTGCGCAGGAGGATGGATGTGCTGGAAATGAGATGTTTGAAGAGAATGTGTGGTGTGAGGTGGTTTGATCGAGTAAGTAACGTAAGGGTAAGAGAGATATGTGGAAATAAAAAGAGCGTGGTTGAGACAGCAGAAGAGGGTGTTTTGAAATGGTTTGGGCACATGGAGAGAATGAGTGAGGAAAGATTGACCAAGAGGATATATGTGTCGGAGGTGGAGGGAACGAGGAGAAGAGGGAGACCAAATTTGAGGTGGAAAGATGGAGTGAAAAAGATTTTGTGTGATCGGGGCCTGAACATGCAGGAGGGTGAAAGGAGGGCAAGGAATAGAGTGAATTGGCGCGATGTGGTTTACCGGGGTTGACGTGCTGTCAGTGGATTGAATCGGGGCATGTGAAGCGTCTGGGGTAAAGCATGGAAAGCTGTGTATGTATGTATATTTGCGTGTGTGGACGTATGTATATACATGTGTATGGGGGTGGGTTGGGCCATTTCTTTCGTCTGTTTCCTTGCGCTACCTTGCAAACGCGGGAGACAGCGACAAAGGAAAAAGAAAATAAATAAAAAGAATATATATATATATTTATATATATATATTTATACATATATATATATATATATATATATATATATATATATATATATATATATATATATATATATATATATATATATATATATATATATATATATATATATATATATATATATATATATATATGTATATATATATATATATATATACATATATATATATATATATATATTTATTTATTTATATTATTTATTTTCCTCTGTCGCTGCCTCTCGCTTTAGCGAGGTAGCGCAAGGAAACAGACGAAAGAATGGCCCAACCCACACACATACACATGTATATACATACACGCCCAAACTCGCAAATATACATACCTATACATATCAATTTACACATATATATACACACACAGATATATACATATATACACATGTACATAATTCATACTGTCTGCCTTTATCTACTCCCATCGCCAATTCGCCAAACATGGAATAACATCCCCGTCCCCCTCCATGTGTACGAGGTAGCGCTAGGATAAAGACAACAAAGGCCCCATTTCTTCACACTCAGTCTCTAGCTGTCATGTAATAATGCACCGAAATAACAACTCCCTTTCCACATCCAGGCCCCACAGAACTATCCATGGTTTACCCCAGACGTTTCACATGCTCTGGTTCAGTGCATTGACAACACGTCGACCCCGATGTAACACATCGTTCCAATTCACTCTATTCCTTGCCTGCATTTCACCGTCCTGCATGTTCAGGCCCCGATCACTCAAAATCTTTTTCACTCCATCTTTCCGCCTCCAATTTGGTCTCCCACTTCTCCTCGTTCCCTCCACCTCCGACACATATATCCTCTTGGTCAATCTTTCCTCACTCATTCTCTCCATGTGACCAAACCATTTCAAAACACCCTCTTCTGCTCTCTCAACCATACTCTTTTTATTTCTATACATCTCTCTTACCCTTACATTACTTACATTACTCGATCAAACCACCTCACACCTCATATTGTCCTCAAACACCTCATTTCCAGCACATCCACCCTCCTACGCACAACTCTATCCATAGCCCAACCTCGCAACCATACAACAGTGTGGGAACCACTATTCCTTCAAACATACCCATTTTTGCTTACCGAGATAATGTTCTCGACTACCAAACATTCTTCAAGGCTACCAGAATTTTCGCCCCCTCCCCCACCCTATGATTCACTTCCGCTTCCATAGTTCCATCCGCTGCCAGATCCACTCCCAGATATCTAAAACACTTTACTTCCTCCAGTTTTTCTCCATTCAAACTAATCTCCCAATTGACTTGACCCTCAACCTTACTGTACCTAATAACCTTGCTCTTATTCACATTTACTCTTAACTTTCTTCTTTCACACACTTTACCTAACTCAGTCACCAGCTTCTGCAGTTTCTCACATGAATCAGACACAAGCGCTGTATCATCAGCGAACAAGAACTGACTCACTTCCCAAGCTCTCTCATCCACAACTGACTGCATACTTAACCCTCTTTCCAAAACTCTTGCATTCACCTCCCTAAGAATCCCATCCATAAACAAATTAAACAACCATTGAGACATCACACGCCCCTGCCGTAAACCTACATTCACTGAGAACCAATCACTTTCCTCTCTTCCTACACGTACACATGCCTTACATCCTCGATAAAAACTTTTCACTGCTTCTAAAAACTTGCCTCCCACAACATATTTTCTTAATACCTTCCACAGAGCATCTCTATCAACTCTATCATATGCCTTCTCCAGATCCATAAATGCTACATACAAATCCATTTGCTTTTCTAAGTATTTCTCACATACATTCTTCAAAGCAAACACCTGATCCACACATCCTCTACCACTTCTGAAACCACACTGCTCTTCCCCAATCTGATGCTCTGTACATGCCTTTACCCTCTCAATCAATACCCTCGCATATGATTTAGCAGGAATACTCAACAAACTTATACCTTTCTAATTTGAGCACTCACTCATATCTCCTTTGCCTTTCTACAATGGCACTATTCAATCATTCCGCCAATACTCATGCACCTCACCATGAATCATACATACATCAAATAACCTGAGCAACCAGTCAACAATACAGTCAATCCCTTTTTCAATAAATTCCGCTGCAAAACCATCCAACCCTGCTGCCTTGCCGGCTTTTTCTTCCGCAAAGCTCCCACTACCTCTTCTCTCTTTACCAAATCATTTCCTCTAACCCTCTCACTTTGCAGACCACCTCGACCAAAACAACCTATATCTGCCACTCTCTCAGCAAACACATTCAACAAACCTTCAAAATACTCACTCCATCTCCTTCTCACATCACCACTACTTGTTATCACCTCCCCATTAGCCCCCTTCACTGAAGTTCCCATTTGCTCCCTTGTCCTTCGTACTTTATTTACCTCCTTCCAAAACATCTTTTTATTCTCCCTAAAATTCAATGATACTCTCTCACCCCAACTCTCATTTATCCTCTTTTTCACCTCTTGCACCTTTCTTTTGACCTCCTGCCTCTTTCTTTTATACATCTCCCACTCATTTGCATTTTTTCCTGCAAAAATCGTCCAATTGCCTCTATCTTCTCCTTCACTATTAGTCTTACTTCTTCCACCACTCACTACCCTTACTAATCGACCCACCACACACGCTTCTCATGCCACAAGCATCATTTGCGCAAGCCATCACTGCTTCACTAAATACATCCCATTCCTCCCCCACTCCCCTTACCTCCTTTGTTCTCACCTTTTTCCATTTTGTACTCAGTCTCTCCAGGTACTTCCTCACACAAGTCTCCTTCCCAAGCTTACTTACTCTCACCACTCTCTTCAACCCTACATACTCTCTTCTTTATCTTCACCTTTGCCTCCACAAGATAATGATCAGACATCCCTCCGTTGCAACTCTCAGCACATTAAAATTCAAAAAATTCTAAAAGTGGATGCAGAAGGAGTCACGCGGGGAGTGCTCACTTCCCGAACCCTCAGATTGGGGTGTCTAAATGTCTGTGGATGTAACCAAGAAGAGAAAAAAGGAAAGATACGTAGTATGTTTGAGGAAAGAAACCTGGATGTTTTTGCTCTTAGTGAAACGAAGCTCAAGGGTAAAGTGGAAGAGTGGTTTGGGAATGTCATGAGAGTTAAGTCAGGGGTTAATGAGAGGACAAGAGCAACGGAAGGAGTAGCACTACTCCTGAAATATAACTGAAAGTTGATGGAGAGAGATGGGTGGTTATTGGTGCATATGCACCTGGGCATGACAAGATAGATCATGATAGGCAAGTGATTTGGGAGCAACTAAATGAGTGTGTTAGTGGTTTTGATGCAGAAAACCGGGCTATAGTGATGGATGATTTGAATGCAAAGGTGAGTAATGTTACAGTTGAGGGAATAATTGGTATACATGGGGTGTTCAGTGTTGTAAATGGAAATGGTGCAGAGTTTGTAGATTTATGTGCTGAAAAAGACCTGGTGATTTGGAATACCTGGTTTAAAAAGCGAGATATACATAAGTATACATATGTAAGTAGGTGATATGGCCAGAGAGCGTTATTGAATTATGTGCTAATTGATAGGCGCGCTAAAGAGAGACTTCTGGATGTTAATGTGCTGAGAGGTGCAACTGGAGGGATGTCTGATCATTATCTTGTGGAGGCGAAGGTGAAGATTTGTATGGGTTTTCAGAAAAGAAGAGAGAATGTTGGGGTGAAGAGAGTGGTGAGAGTAAGTGAGCTTGGGAAGGAGACTTGTGTGAGGAAGTACCAGGAGAGACTGAGTAGAGAATGGAAAAAGGTGAGAACAAAGAAGGTAAGGGGAGTGGGGGAGGAATGGGATGTATTTAAGGGAAGCAGTGATGGCTTGCGTAAAAGATGTTTGTGACATGAGGAGCTTGGGAGGTGGGTTGATTAGAAAGGGTAGTGAGTGGTGGGATGAAGAAGTAAGATTATTAGTGAAAGAAAAGAGTGAGGCATTTGGACGATATTTGCAGAGAAATAATACAAATGAATGAGAGATGTATAAAACAAAGAGGCAGGAGGTCAAGAGAAAGGTGCAAGAGTTGAAAAAGAGGGGAAATGAGAGTTGGGGTGAGAGGGTATCATAAAATTTATGGAGAATTAAAAGATCTTTTGGAAGGAGGTAAATAAAGTGCGTAAGACAAGGGAGCAAATGGGAACTTCAGTGAAGGGGGCCAATTGCGAAGATGTGAAAAGGAGATGGAGTGAGTATTTTGAAGGTTTGCTGAATATGTTTGATGACAGAGTGGCAGATATAGGGTGTTTTGGCCGAGGTGGTGTGCAAAGTGAGAGGGTTAGGAAAAAGTATTTGGTAAACAGAGAAGAGGTAGTAAAAGCTTTCCGGAAGATGAAAGCCGGCAAGGCAGCAGGTTTGGATGGTATTGCAGTGGAATTTATTAAAAAGGGTGTGACTGTATTGTTGACTGGCTGGTAAGGTTATTCAATGTATGTATGATTCATGGTGAGGTGCCTGAGGATTGGCGGAATACTTGTATAGTGAGATTGTACAAAGGCAAAGGGGATAAGAGTGAGTGCTCAAATTACAGAGGTGTAAGTTTGTTGAGTGATCCTGGTAAATTATATGGAAGGGTATTGATTGAGAGGGTGAAGGCATGTACTGAGTATCATACTGGGGAGGAGCAATGTGGTTTCAGAAGTGGTACAGGATGTGTGGATCAGGTGTTTGCTATGAAGAATGTATGTGAGAAATACTTAGAAAATCAAAAGGACTTCTATGTAGCATTTATGGATCTGGTGAAGGCATATGATAGAGTTGATAGAGATTCTCTGTGGAAGGTATTAAGAATATATGGTGTGGGAGGCAAGTTGTTAGAAGCAGTGAAAAGTTTTTATCGAGGATGTAAGGCATATGTACGTGTAGGAAGAGAGGAAAGTATTTAGCTCTCAATGAATGTAGGTTTGCGGTTGGGGTGTGGATGGCTCCATGGATGTATATTTTGTTTATGGATGGGTTTGTTAGTGAGGTGAATGCAAGAGTTTTGAAAAGAGGGGCAAGTTTGTAGTCTGTTTTGGATTAGAGAGCTTGGGAAGTGAGTCAGTTGTTGCTCGCTAATGATCCAGCCCTGGGGGCTGATTTATGTGAAAAACTGCAGAAGCTGGTGACTGAGTTTAGTAAAGTGTGTTAAAGAAGAAAGTTGAGAGTAAATGTGAATAAGAGCAAGGTTAATAGGCACAGTATGATTGAGGGTCAAGTCAATTGGGAGGCAAATTTGAATGGAGAAAAAATGGAAAAAGTAAAGTGTTTTTAGATATCTGGGAGTGGATCTGGCAGCGGATGGAAACATGGAAGCGGAAGTGAATGATAGGGTGGGGGAGGGGGCGAAAATTCTGGGAGCCTTGAAGAATGTTTGGAAGTCGAGAACATTATCTCGGAAAGCAAAAATGGGTATGTTTGAAGGAATAGTGGTTCCAACAAAGTTGTATGGTTTCGAGGCGTGGGCTATGGATGGAGTTGTGCGCAGGAGGGTGGAGGTGCTGGAAATGAAATGTTTGAGGACAATTCGTGGTGTGAGGTGGTTTGATCGAGTAAGTAATGTAAGCGTAAAAGAGGTGTGTGGAAATAAAAAGAGTGTGGTTGAGAGAGCAGAAGAGGGTGTTTTGAAATGGTTTGGTCACATGCAGAGAATGAGTGAGGAAAGATTGACCAAGACGATATATGTGTCAGAGGTGGAGGGAACGAGGAGAAGTGGGAGAGCAAATTGGATGTGGAAAGATGGAGTGAAAAAGATTTTGAGTGATCGGGGCCTGACCATGTAGGACGGTGAAAGGCGCGCAAAGAATATAGTGAATTGGAGCGATGTGGTATACCGCTGTCGACTCCTTGTCAATGGATTGAAGTAGTGCATGTGAAGTGTCTGGGGTAAACCATGGAAAGTTGTGTGGGGCCTGGATGTGGAAAGGGAGGTGTGGTTTCGGTGAATTATTACACGACAACTAGAGATTGAATTCGTTCACAGTCAGTCTCCAGCTGTCATGCAATAATGCCCGAAACCACAGCTCCCTTTCCACATAAAGGCCCCACACAACATTCCATGGTTTACCCCAGACGCTTCATATGCCCTGATTCAAGCCACTGACAGCACGTTAACCTCGGTATACCACATCGATCCAATTCACTCTATTCCCTGCATGTTCAGGCCCCGATCACTAAAAATCTTTTTCACTCTATCTTTCCACCTCCAATTAGGTCACCCACTTCTCCTCGTTCCCTCTACCTCCGACACATATATCCTCTTGGTCAATCTTTCCTCACTCATTCTCTCCATGTGACCAAACCATTTCAAAAAACCCACTTCTGCTCTCTCAACCACATTCTTTTTATTTCCACAAATCTCTTATACCCTTACATTACTTACTCGTTCAAACCACCTCACACCACATATTGTCCTTAAACATCTCATTTCCAGCACATCCACCCTCCTGCGCACAACTCTATTTATAGCCCACGCCTCGCAACCATACAACATTGTTGGAACCACTATTCCTTCAAACATACTCATTTTTGCTTTCCGAGATAATGTTCCCGACTTCCAAACATTCTTCAAGGCTCTCAGAATTTTTGCCCCCTATCCACCCTATGATTCACTTCCGCTTCCATGGTTCCATCTGCTGCCAGATCTACTCCCAGTTATCTAAAACACTTTCATTTCTGCAGTTTTTCTCTATTCAAACTTACCTCCCAGTTGACTTGACCCTCACCCCTACTGTACCTAATAACCTTGCTCTTATTCACATTTACTCTCAACTTTCTTCTTTCACACACATTATAAAACGCAGTCACCAGCTTCTGTAGTTTCTCACATGAGCCAGCCACCAGCGCTGTATCATCAGCGAACAACAACTGACTCACTTCCCAAGCTCTCTCATCCACAACAGACTGCATACTTGCCACTCTTTCCGAAACTCTTGCATTCACCTCCCTAACAATCCCATCCATAAACAAATTAAACAACCATGGAGACAGCACACACCCCTGCCACAAACCTACATTCACTGAGAACCAATCACTTTTCTCTCTTCCTACACGTACACAAGTCTTACATCCTCGATAAAAACTTTTCACTGCTTCTAACAACTTGCCTTCCACACCATATATTCTTAATACCTTACACAGTGCATCTCTGTTAACTGTATCATATGCCTTCTGCAGATCCATAAATGCTACATACAAATCCACTTGCTTTTTTATGTATCTTTCACATATATTCTTCAAAGTAAACATCTGACCCACACATCCTCTACCACCTACGAAACCACACTGCTCTTCTCCAATCTGATGCTCTGTACATGCCTTCACCCTCTCAATCAATACCCTCCCAAATAATTTACCAGGAATACTCAACAAACTTATGCCTCTGTAAACTCTATCCATTGCCCACGCCTAGGAAACATACAACATTGTTGGAACCACTATTCCTTCAAACATTAACATTTTTGCTTTCCGAGATAATGTTCTCGACTTCCAAACATTCTTCAATGCTCCCAGGATTTTCGCCCCCTCCCCCACCCTATGATTCACTTCCGCTTCCATGGTTCCATCCGCTACCAGATCCACTCCCAGATATCTAAAACACTTTACTTCCTCCAGTTTTTCTCCATTCAAACTTACCTCAAAATTGACTTTACCCTCAACCCTACTGTACCTAATAACCTTGCTCTTAATCACATTTACTCTTAACTTTCTTCTTTCACACACTACCCTACTCAGTCACCAGCTTCTGCAGTTTTTCACATGAATCAGCCACCAGCGCTGTATCACCAGCGAACAACAACTGACTCACTTCCCAAGCTATCTCATCCACAACAGACTTCATGCTTGCCCCTCTTTCCAAAACTCTTGCATTCACCTCCCTAACAACCCCATCCATAAACAAATTAAACAACCATGTAGACATCACACACCCCTGCCGCAAACCTAAATTCACTAAGAACCAATCACTCTCCTCTCTTCCTACACGTACACATGCATTACATTCTCGATAAAAACTTTTCACTGCTTCTAACAACTTGCCTACCATACCATATATTCTTAATACCTTCCACAGAGCATCTCCATCAACTCTATCATATGCCTTCTCCAGATCCATAAATGCTACATACAAATTCATTTGCCTTTCTAAGTATTTTTCACATACATTCTTCGAAGCAAACACCTGATCCACACATCCTTTACCACTTCTGAAACCACACTGCTCTTCCCGAATTTGATGCTCTGTACATGCCATCACCCTCTCAATCAATACCCTCCCATATAATTTACCAGGAATACTCAACAAACTTATACCTCTGTAATTTGAGCACTCACTCTTATCCCCTTTGCCTTTGTACAATGGCACGATGCACGCATTCCGCCAATCCTCAGGCACCTCACCATGAGTCATACATACATTAAAGAACCTTACCAATCAGTCAACTATACAGTCACCCCCTTTTTTAATGAATTCCACTGCAATACCATCCAAACCTGCTGCCTTGCCGGCTTTTATCATCTGCAAAGTTTTTACTACCTCTTCTCTGTTTACCAAATCATTTTCCATAACCCTCTCACTTTGCACACCCCCTCGACCAAGAATCGCTATATATGTCACTCTATCATCAAACACATTCAACAAACCTTCAAAATACTCACTCTATCTCCTTCTCACATCACCACTACTTGTTATCACCTCCCCATTTGCGCCCTTCACTGAAGTTCCCATTTGCTCCCTTGTCTTACGCACTTTCCCTCCTTCCAGAACATCTTTTTATTCTCCCTAAAATTTAATGATACTCTCTCACCCCAACTCTCATTTGCCCTGTTTTTCACCTCTTGCACCTTTCTCTTGACCTCCTGTCTCTTTCTTTTATACATGTCTCACTCAATTGCATTTCTTCCCTGCAAAAGTCGTCCAAATGCCTCTCTCTTCTCTTTCACTAATAATCTTACTTCTTCATCCCACCGCTCACTACCCTTTCTAATTAACCAGACTTGTGTGAGGAAGTACCAGGAGAGACTGAGTACAGAAGGGGAAAAGGTGAGAACAAGGGAAGTAAGGGAAGTGGGGGAGGAATGGGATGTATTTAGGGAATCAGTGATGGATTCCGCAAAAGATGCTTGTGGCATTAGAAGCGTGGGAGGTGGGTTGATATATATATATATCTATCTATCTATCTATATATATATATATATATATATATATATATATATATATATATATATATATATATATATATATATATATATATATATATATATATTTTTTTTTTTTTTTTTTTTTTTTTTTTATACTTTGTCGCTGTCTCCCGCGTTTGCGAGGTAGCGCAAGGAAACAGACGAAAGAAATGGCCCAACCCCCCCCCCCATACACATGTACATACACACGTCCACACACGCAAATATACATACCTACACAGCTTTCCATGGTTTACCCCAGACGCTTCACATGCCTTGATTCAATCCACTGACAGCACGTCAACCCCTGTATACCAAATGACTCCAATTCACTCTATTCCTTGCCCTCCTTTCACCCTCCTGCATATTCAGGCCCCGATCACACAAAATCTTTTTCACTCCATCTTTCCACCTCCAATTTGGTCTCCCTCTTCTCCTCGTTCCCTCCACCTCCGACACATATATCCTCTTGGTCAATCTCTCCTCACTCATTCTCTCCATGTGCCCAAACCATTTCAAAACACCCTCTTCTGCTCTCTCAACCACGCTCTTTTTATTTCCACACATCTCTCTTATCCTTACGTTACTTACTCGATCAAACCACCTCACACCACACATTGTCCTCAAACATCTCATTTCCAGCACATCCATCCTCCTGCGCACATCTCTATCCATAGCCCACGCCTCGCAACCATACAACATTGTTGGAACCACTATTCCCTCAAACATACCCATTTTCGCTTTCCGAGATAATGTTCTCGACTTCCACACATTTTTCAAGGCTCCCAAAATTTTCGCCCCCTCCCCCACCCTATGATCCACTTCCGCTTCCATGGTTCCATCCGCTGACAGATCCACTCCCAGATATCTAAAACACTTCACTTCCTCCAGTTTTTCTCCATTCAAACTCACCTCCCAATTGACTTGACCCTCACCCCTACTGTACCTAATAACCTTGCTCTTATTCACATTTACTCTCAACTTTCTTCTTCCACACACTTTACCAAACTCAGTCACCAGCTTCTGCAGTTTCTCACATGAATCAGCCACCAGCGCTGTATCATCAGCGAACAACAACTGACTCAATTCCCAAGCTCTCTCATCCCCAACAGACTTCATACTTGCCCCTCTTTCCAGGACTCTTGCATTTACCTCCCTTACAACCCCATCCATAAACAAATTAAACAACCATGGAGACATCACACACCCCTGCCGCAAACCTACATTCACTGAGAACCAATCACTTTCCTCTCTTCCTACACGTACACATGCCTTACATCCTCGATAACAACTTTTCACTGCTTCTAACAACTTGCCTCCCACACCATATATTCTTAATACCTTCCACAGAGCATCTCTATCAACTCTATCATATGCCTTCTCCAGATCCATAAATGCTACATACAAATCCATTTGCTTTTCTAAGTATTTCTCACATACATTCTTCAAAGCAAACACCTGATCCACACATCCTCTACCACTTCTGAAACCGCACTGCTCTTCCCCAATCTGATGCTCTGTACATGCCTTCACCCTCTCAATCAATACCCTCCCATATAATTTACCAGGAATACTCAACAAACTTATACCTCTGTAATTTGAGCACTCACTCTTATCCCCTTTGCCTTTGTACAATGGCACTATGCACGCATTCCGCCAATCCTCAGGCACCTCACCATGAGTCATACATACATTAAATAACCTTACCAACCAGTCAACAATACAGTCACCCCCTTTTTTAATAAATTCCACTGCAATACCATCCAAACCTGCTGCCTTGCCGGCTTTCATCTTCCGCAAAGCTTTTACTACCTCTTCTCTGTTTACCAAATCATTTTCCCTAACCCTCTCACTTTGCACACCACCTCGACCAAAACACCCTATATCTGCCACTCTGTCATCAGACACATTCAACAAACCTTCAAAATACTCATTCCATCTCCTTCTCACATCACCGCTACTTGTTATCACCTCCCCATTTGCGCCCTTCACTGAAGTTCCCATTTGCTCCCTTGTCTTACGCACCCTATTTACCTCCTTCCAGAACATCTTTTTATTCTCCCTAAAAATTTACTGATAGTCTCTCACCCCAACTCTCATCTGCCCTTTTTTTCACCTCTTGCACCTTTCTCTTGACCTCCTGTCTCTTTCTTTTATACTTCTCCCACTCAATTGCATTTTTTCCCTGCAAAAATCGTCCTAATGCCTCTCTCTTCTCTTTCACTAATACTCTTACTTCTTCATCCCACCACTCACTACCCTTTCTAAACAGCCCACCTCCCACTCTTCTCATGCCACAAGCATCTTTTGCGCAATCCATCACTGATTCCCTAAATACATCCCATTCCTCCCCCACTCCCCTTACTTCCATTGTTCTCACCTTTTTCCATTCTGTACACAGTCTCTCCTGGTACTTCCCCACACAGGTCTCCTTCCCAAGCTCACTTACTCTCACCACCTTCTTCACCCCAACATTCATATATATATATATATATATATATATATATATATATATATATATATATATATATATATATATATATATATATATATATATATATATATATATATATATATATATATATATATATATATATATATATATATATATATATATATATATATATATAGGTTTGCGGCAGGGGTGTGTGATGTCTCCATGGTTGTTTAATTTGTTTATGGATGGGGTTGTTAGGGAGGTGAATTCAAGAGTTTTGGAAAGAGGGGCAAGTATGAAGTCTGTTGGGGATGAGAGAGCTTGGGAAGTGAGTCAGTTGTTGTTCGCTGATGATACAGCGCTGGTGGCTGATTCATGTGAGAAACTGCAGAAGCTGGTGACTGAGTTTGGTAAAGTGTGTGAAAGAAGAAAGTTAAGAGTAAATGTGAATAAGAGCAAGGTTATTAGGTACAGTAGGGTTGAGGGTCAATTCAATTGGGAGGTGAGTTTGAATGGAGAAAAACTGGAGGAAGTGAAGTGTTTTAGATATCTGGGAGTGGATCTGGCAGCGGATGGAACCATGGAAGCGGAAGTGGATCATAGGGTGTCGGAGGGGGCGAAAATTCTGGGAGCCTTGAAGAATGTGTGGAAGTCGAGAACATTATCTCGGAAAGCAAAAATGGGTATGTTTGGAGGAATAGTGGTTCCAACAATGTTGTATGGTTGCGAGGCGTGGACTATGGATAGAGTTGTGCGCAGGAGGATGGATGTGCTGGAAATGAGATGTTTGAGGAGAATGTGTGGTGTGAGGTGGTTTGATCGAGTAAGTAACGTAAGGGTAAGAGAGATGTGTGGAAATAAAAAGAGCGTGGTTGAGAGAGCAGAAGAGGGTGTTTTGAAATGGTTTGGTCACATGGAGAGAATGAGTGAGGAAAGATTGACCAAGAGGATATATGTGTAGGAGGTGGAGGGAACGAGGAGAAGAGGGAGACTAAATTGGAGGTGGAAAGATGGAGTGAAAAAGATTTTGTTCGATCGGGGCATGAACATGCAGGAGGGTGAAAGGAGGGCAAAGAATAGAGTGAATTGGAGCGATGTGGTATACCGGGGTTGACGTGCGGTCAGTGGATTGAATCAAGGCATGTGTATGGGGGTGGGTTGGGCCATTTCTTTCGTCTGTTTCCTTGCGCTACCTCGCAAACGCGGGAGACAGAGGAAAAGAAAAAAAAAAAATATATATATATATATATATATATATATATATATACATATATATATATATATATATATATATATATATATATATATATATATATATATATATATATATATATATATATTATCCCTAGGGATAGGGGAGAAAGAATACTTCCCACGTATTCCCTGCGTGTCGTAGAAGGCGACTAAAAGGGGAGGGAGAGGGGGGCTGGAAATCTTCCCCTGTCGTTTTTTTTTTTTTAATTTTCCAAAACAAGGAACAGAGAAGGGGGCCAGGTGAGGATATTCCCTCCAAGGCCCAGTCCTCTGTTCTTAACGCTACCTCGCTAACGCGGGAAATGGCGAATAGTTTGAAAGAAAGAAAGATATATATATATATATATTCTTTTCTTTCTTTCATACTATTCGCCATTTCCCGCCTCAGCGTGGTAGCATTAAGAAGAGAGGACTGGGCCTCTGAGGAAACATCCTCATCCGGCCCCCTTCTCTGTTCCTTCCTTTGGGAAAAAAAAAAAATGAGAGAGGGGAAGATTTCCAGCACCCCGCTCCCTTCCCTTTTAGTCGCCTTCTACGACACGCAGGGAATACGTGGGAAGTATTCTTTCTCCCCTATCCCCAGGGATATTATATATATATATATATATATATATATATATATATATATATATATATATATATATATATATATATATATATATATATATATATATATGTATATATATATATATATATATATATATATATATATATACATATATATATATATATATATATATATATATATATATATATATATACATATATATATATATATATATATATATATATATATATATATATATATATATATATATATATATATATGTGTACAAAATGGAAAAAGGTGAGAACAATGGAAGTAAGGGGAGTGGGGGAGGAATGGGATGTACTTAGGGAATCAGTGATGGATTGCGCAAAAGATGCTTGTGGCATGAGAAGGGTGGGAGGTGGGCTGCTTAGAAAGGGTAGTGAGTGGTGGGTTGAAGAAGTAAGAGTATTAGTGAAAGAGAAGAGAGAGGCATTTGGACGATTTTTGCAGGGAAAAAATGCAATTGAGTGGGAGAAGTATAAAAGAAAGAGACAGGAAGTCAAGAGAAAGGTGCAAGAGGTGAAAAAAAGGGCAAATGAGAGTTGGGGTGAGAGACTATCAGTAAATTTTAGGGAGAATAAAAAGATGTTCTGGAAGGAGGTAAATAGGGTGCGTAAGACAAGGGAGCAAATGGGAACTTCAGTGAAGGGCGTAAATGGGGAGGTGATAACAAGTAGTGGTGATGTGAGAAGGAGATGGAATGAGTATTTTGAAGGTTTGTTGAATGTGTCTGATGACAGAGTGGCAGATATAGGGTGTTTTGGTCGAGGTGGTGTGCAAAGTGAGAGGGTTAGGAAAAATGATTTGGTAAACAGAGAAGAGGTAGTAAAAGCTTTGCGAAAGATGAAAGCCGGCAAGGCAGCAGGTTTGGATGGTATTGCAGTGGAATTTATTAAAAAAGGGAATGACTGTATTGTTGACTGGTTGGTAAGATTATTTAATGTATGTATGACTCATGGTGAGGTGCCTGAGGATTGGTGGAATGCATGCATAGTGCCATTGTACAAAGGCAAAGGGGATAAGAGTGAGTGCTCAAATTACAGAGGTATAAGTTTGTTGAGTATTCCTGGTAAATTATATGGGAGGGTATTGATTGAGAGGGTGAAGGCATGTACAGAGCATCAGATTGGGGAAGAGCAGTGCGGTTTCAGAAGTGGTAGAGGATGTGTGGATCAGGTGTTTGCTTTGAAGAATGTATGTGAGAAATACTTAGAAAAGCAAATGGATTTGTATGTAGCATTTATGGATCTGGAGAAGGCATATGATAGAGTTGATAGAGATGCTCTGTGGAAGGTATTAAGAATATATGGTGTGGGAGGCAAGTTGTTAGAAGCAGTGAAAAGTTGTTATCGAGGATGTAAGGCATGTGTACGTGTAGGAAGAGAGGAAAGTGATTGGTTCTCAGTGAATGTAGGTTTGCGGCAGGGGTGTGTGATGTCTCCATGGTTGTTTAATTTGTTTATGGATGGGGTTGTTAGGGAGGTAAATGCAAGAGTCCTGGAAAGAGGGGCAAGTATGAAGTCTGTTGGGGATGAGAGAGCTTGGGAATTGAGTCAGTTGTTGTTCGCTGATGATACAGCGCTGGTGGCTGATTCATGTGAGAAACTGCAGAAGCTGGTGACTGAGTTTGGTAAAGTGTGTGGAAGAAGAAAGTTAAGAGTAAATGTGAATAAGAGCAAGGTTATTAGGTACAGTAGGGTTGAGGGTCAAGTCAATTGGGAGGTGAGTTTGAATGGCGAAAAACTGGAGGAAGTGAAGTGTTTTAGATATCTGGGAGTGGATCTGTCAGCGGATGGAACCATGGAAGCGGAAGTGGATCATAGGGTGGGGGAGGGGGCGAAAATTTTGGGAGCCTTGAAAAATGTGTGGAAGTCGAGAACATTATCTCGGAAAGCAAAAATGGGTATGTTTGAAGGAATAGTGGTTCCAACAATGTTGTATGGTTGCGAGGCGTGGGCTATGGATAGAGTTGTGCGCAGGAGGATGGATGTGCTGGAAATGAGATGTTTGAGGACAATGTGTGGTGTGAGGTGGTTTGATCGAGTAAGTAACGTAAGGGTAAGAGAGATGTGTGGAAATAAAAAGAGCGTGGTTGAGAGAGCAGAAGAGGGTGTTTTGAAATGGTTTGGGCACATGGAGAGAATGAGTGAGGAAAGATTGACCAAGAGGATATATGTGTCGGAGGTGGAGGGAACGAGGAGAAGAGGGAGACCAAATTGGAGGTGGAAAGATGGAGTGAAAAAGATTTTGTGTGATCGGGGCCTGAACATGCAGGAGGGTGAAAGGAGGGCAAGGAATAGAATGAATTGGAGTGATGTGGTATACAGGGGTTGACGTGCTGTCAGTGGAGTGAATCAAGGCATGTGAAGCGTCTGGGGTAAACCATGGAAAGCTGTGTAGGTATGTATATTTGCGTGTGTGGACGTGTGTATGTACATGTGTATGGGGGGGGGTTGGGCCATTTCTTTCGTCTGTTTCCTTGCGCTACCTCGCAAACGCGGGAGACAGCGACAAAGTATAAAAAAAAAAAAATGTATATATATATATATATATATATATATATATATATATATATATATATATATATGAAGTATGAAGTCTGTTGTGGATGAGAGAGCTTGGGAAGTGAGTCAGTTGATGTTCGCTGATGATACAGCGCTGGTGGCTGATTCATGTGAGAAACTGCAGAAGCTGGTAACTGAGTTTGGTGAAGTGTGTGAAAGAAGAAAGTTAAGAGTAAATGTGAATAAGAGCAAGGTTATTAGGTACAGTAGGGTTGAGGGTCAAGTCAATTGAGAGGTAAGTTTGAATGGAGAAAAACTGGAGGAAGTAAAGTGTTTTAGATATCTGGGAGTGGATCTGGCAGCGGATGGAACCATGGAAGCGGAAGTGAATCATAGGGTGGGGGAGGGGGCGAAAATCCTGGGAGCCTTGAAGAATGTGTGGAAGTCGAGAACATTATCTCGGAAAGCAAAAATGGGTATGTTTGAAGAAATTGTGGCTCCAACAATGTTGTATGGTTGCGAGGCGTGGGCTATGGATAGAGTTGTGCGCAGGAGGGGGGATGAGCTGGAAATGAGATGTTTGAGGACAATGTTTGGCTTGAGGTGGTTTGATCGAGTAAGTAATGTAAGGGAAAGAGAGATGTGTGGAAATAAAAAGAGCGTGGTTGAGAGAGCAGAAGAGGGTGTTTTTTAAATGGTTTGGGCACATGGAGAGAATGAGTGAGGAAAGATTGACCAAGAGGATATATGTGTTGGAGGTGGAGGGAACTAGGAGAAGTGGGACACCATATTGGAGATAGAAAGATGGAGTGAAAAAGATTTTGTGTGATGTGGGCCTGAACATGCAGGAGGGTGAAAGGAGGGCAAGGAATAGAGTGAATTGGATCGATGTGGTATACCTGGGTTGACGTGCTGTTTGTGGATTGAATCAGGTCATGTGAAGCGTCTGGGGTAAGCCATGGAAAGTTGTGTGGGTCCTAGATGTGGAAAGGGAGCTGTGGTTTCGGGCTTTATTGCGTGACAGCTGGCGACTGGTTGTGAACGAATGAGGCCTTTGTTGTCTTTTCCTCGTGCTACCTCGCACACATGAGGGGGGAGGGGGTTGGTATTCCATGTGTGGCGAGGTGGCGATGGGAATGAATAAAGTCAGTGTGAATTGTGTGCATGGGTATATATGTGTGTGTCTGTGTTTGTATATATGTGTGTACATTGGGATGTATAAGTGTGTATATTTGCGTGTGTGGACGTGTATGTATATACATTGCGTATGGGGGTGGGTTGGACCATTTCTTTCGTCTGTTTCCTTGCGCTACCTCGCAAACGCAGGAGACAGCGACAAAGCAAAATATAAGAAATAAATAATAAAATATATATATAGATATATATATATATATATATATATATATATATATATATATATATATATATATATATATATATATATATATATATATATATATATATATATATTTTTTTTTTTTTTTTCTCTCTCTGTCGCTGTCTCCCGCGTTTTCCAGGTAGCGTAAGGAAACAGACGAAAGAAATGGTCTAACCCACCCCCATACACATGTATATATATGTACGTCCACACACGCAAATATACATACCCATACATCTCAATGTACACACATATATACACACACAGAAACATACATATATATATACATGCCCTTATTTATTCCTATCACCACCTCGCCACACATGGAATAACATCTCCCTACCTCATCATGTGTGCGAGGTAACGCTATGAAAAGATAAAGGCCCCATTCGTTCACACTTAGTCTCTAGCTGTCATGCAATAATGCCCGAAACCATAGCTCCCTTTCCACATCCAGGCCCCACAGAACTTTCCATGGTTTACCCCAGACGCTTCACATGCCCTGATTCAATCCATTGACAGCACGTCGACCCCGGTATACCACACCGATCCAATTCACTCTATTCCTTGCCCGCCTTTCACCCTCCTGCATGTTCAGGCCCCAATCACTCAAAATCTCTTTCACTACATCTTTTCACTTCTAATTTTGTCTCCCACTTCTCCTCATTCCCTCCCATTTCAAAACACCCTCTTATGCTCTCTCAACCACGCTCTTTTTATTTCCACACATCTCTCTTACCCTTTCCTTACTTACTCGATCAAAAGAACTCACACCACATATTGTCCTCAAATATCTCATTTCCAGCACATCAACCCTCCTGCGCACAACTCTATCCATAGCCCACGCCTCGCAACCATACAACATTGTTAGAACCACTATTCCTTCAAACATACTCATTTTTGGTTTCCGAGATAATGTTCTCGACTTCCACACATTCTTCAAGGCTCCCAGGATTTTTGCCCACTCCCCCACCTTATGATCCACTTCCGCTTCCATGGTTCCATCTGCTGCCATATCCACTCCCAGAAATCTAAAATACTTTATTTCCTCCAGTTTTTCTCCATTCAATCTTACCTCCCAATTGACTTAACCCTCAACCCTACTGTATCTAATAATCTTGCTCTTATTCACATTTACTCTTAACTTTCTTCTTTCACACACTTTACCAATCTCAGTCACCAGCTTCTGCAGTTTCTCACATGAATCAGCCACCAGCGCTGTATCATCAGCGAACAACAACTGACTCACTTCCCAAGCTCTCTCATCCCCAACAGACTTCATACTTGCCCCTCTTTCCTAAACTCTTGCATTCACATCCCTTAAAACCCCCCATTCATAAACAAATTAAACAAACATGGAGACATCACACACCCGTACCGCAAACCTACATTCACTGAGAACCAATCACTTTCCTCTCTTCCTACACGTACACATGGCTTACATCCTCGATAAAAACTTTTCACTGCTTCTAAGAACTTGCCTCACACACCATATATTCTTATTACCTTCCATAGAGCATCTCTATCAACTCTATCATATGCCTTCTCCAGATCCATATATGCTACATACAAATCCATTTGCTTTTCTAAGTATGTCTCACTTACATTCTTGAAAGCAAACACGTGATTCACACATCCTCTACCACTTCTGAAAACACACTGCTCTTCCCCAATCTGATGCTCTGTACATGCCTTCACCCTCTTAATCAATACGCTCCCATATAATTTACCAGGAATACTCAACAAACTTATTCCTCTGTAATTTGAGCACTCACTCCTATCCCCCTTGCCTTTGTACAATGGCACTATGCACGCATTCCGCCAATCCTCAGGCACCTCACCATGAATCATACATACATTAAATAACATTACCAAACAGTCAACAATACAGTCACCCGCTTTTTTAATAATTTCCACTGCAATATCATCCAAACCTGCTGCCTTGCCAGCTTTCATCATCCGTAAAGGTTTCACTACCTCTTCTCTCTTTACCAAATCATTTTCCCTAACCCTCCCACTTTGCAGACCACCTCGACCAAAGCACCCTATATCTGCCATTCTATCAGCAAAGTCATTCAACAAATCTTCAAAATACTCACTCAATCACCTTCTCACATCACCACTACTTGTCATCACCTCCCCATTACCCCCCTCCACTGAAGTTCCCATTTGTTCCCTTGTATTACGCACTTTATTAACCTCCTTCCAGAACATCTTTTTATTCTCCCTGAAATTCAATGATACTCACTCACCCCAAATCTCATTTGCTCATGTGCTCATCCTTCTCGTAGGCTCAGATTGGGGTGTCTAAATGTGTGTGGATGTAACCAAGATGTGAAAAAAGGAGAGATAGGTAGTATGTTTGAGGAAAGGAACCTGGATGTTTTGGCTCTGAGCGAAACGAAGCTTAAGGGTAATGGGGAAGAGTGGTTTGGGAATGTCTTGGGAGTAAAGTAAGGGGTTAGTGAGACGACAAGAGCACTACTCCTGACACAGGGGTTGTGGGAGTATGTGATAGAATGTAAGAAAGTAAATTCTAGTTTAATATGGGTAAAATTGAAAGTTGATGAAGAGAGATGGGTGATTATTGGTGCATATGCACCTGGGCACGAGAAGAAAGATCATGAGAGGCAAGTGATTTGGGAGCAGCTGAATGAGTGTGTTAGTGGTTTTGATGCACAAGACCGGGTTATAGTGATAGGTGATTTGAATGCAAAGGTTAGTAATGTGGCAGTTGAGGGAATAATTGGTATAGTGTTGTAAATGGAAATGGTGAAGAGCTTTTAGATTTATGTGCTGAAAAAGGACTAGTTATTGGGAATACCTGGTTTAAAAAGCGAGATATACATAAGTATACGTGTGTAAGTAGGAGAGATGGCCAGAGAACGTTATTGGATTACGTGTTAATTGACAGGCGCGCGAAAGAGAGGGATGTCTGATCATTATCTTGTGGAGGCGAAGTTGAAGTTTTGTATGGGTTTTCAGAAAAGAAGAGAGAATGTTGGGTGAAGAGGGTGGTGAGAGTAAGTGAGCTTGGGAAGGAGACTTGTGTGAGGAAGTACCAGGAGAGACTGAGTACAGAATGGAAAAAGGTGAGAACAAAGGAGGTAAGGGGAGTGGTGGAGGAATGGGACGTATTTAGGGTAGCAGTGATGGCTTGCGCAAAAGATGCTTGTAGCATTAGAAGCTTGGGAGGTGGGTTGATTAGAAAAGGTTATGAGTGGTGGGATGAACAGGTAAGATTATTAGTGAAAGAGAAGAGAGAGGCATTTGGACAATTTTTGCAGGGAAAAAATGCAAATGAGTGGGAGATGTATAAAAGAAAGAGGCAGGAGGCCAAGAGGAACGTGCAAGAGGTGAAAGAAAGGGCAAATGAGAGTTGCGGTGAGACAGTATCAGTAAATTTCAGGGAGATTAAAAAAAAGATGTTTTGGAAGGTGGTAAATAAAGTGCGTAAGACAAGGGAGCAAATGGGAACTTCAGTGAACGATGCTAATGGGGAGGTGATAACAAGTTGTGGGGATGTGAGAAGGAGATAGAGTGAGTATTTTGAAGGTTTGTTGAATGTGTTTGATGATAGAGTGGCAGATATAAGGTGTTTTGGTCTAGGTGGTGTGCAAAGTGAGAATGAATTTACATGTAGCATTTATGGATCTGGAGAGGGCATATGATAGAGTTGATAGAGATGCTCTGTGGAAGGTTTTAAGAATATATGGTGTGGGAAGCAAGTTGTTAGAAGCAGTGAAAAGTTTTTATCAAGAATGTAAGGCATGTGTACTTGTAGGAAGAGAGGAAAGCGATTTGTTCTCAGTGAATGTAGGTTTGCGGCAGGGGTGTGTGATGTCTCCATGGTTGTTTAATTTGTTTATGGATGGGGTTGTTAGGGAAGTGAATGCAAGAGTTTTGGAAAGAGGGGCAAGTATGAAGTCTGTTGTGGATGAGAGAGCTTGGGAAGTGAGTCAGTTGTTGTTCGCTGATGATACAGCACTGGTGGCTGATTCATGTAAGAAACTGCTGAAGCTGGTGACTGAGTTTGGTAAAGTGTGTGAAAGAAGAAAGTTGAGAATAAATGTGAATAAGAGCAAGGTTATTAGGTACAGTAGGGTTGAGGGTCAAGTCAAGTGGGAGGTAAGTTTGAATGGAGAAAAACTGGAGGAAGTAAAGTGTTTTAGATATCTGGGAGTGGATCTGGCAGCGGATGGAACCATGGAAGCGGAAGTCAATCATAGGGTGGGGAGGGGGCGAAAATTCTGGGAGCATTGAACAATGTTTGGAAGTCGAGAACATTATCTCGGAAAGCAAAAATGGGTATGTTTGAAGGAATAGTGGTTCCAACAATGTTGTATGGTTGCGAGGCGTGGGCTATGGATAGATTTGTGTGCAGGAGGGTGGATGTGCTGGAAATGAGATGTTTGAGGACAATATGTGGTGTGAGGTGGTTTGAACGAGTTAGTAATGCAAGTGTAAGAGAGATGTGTGCAAATAAAAAGAGTGTGGTTGAGATAGCAGAAGAGGGTGTTTTGAAATGGTTTTGTCACATGGAGAGAATGAGTGAGGAAAGATTGACCAAGAGGATATATGTGTCGGAGGTGGAGGGAACGAGGAGAAGAGGGAGACCAAATTGGAGGTGGAAAGATGGAGTGAAAAAGATTTTGTGTGATCGGGGCCTGAACATGCAGGAGGGTGAAAGGAGGGCAAAGAATAGAGTGAATTGGAGCGATGTGGTATACCGGGGTTGACGTGCGGTCAGTGGATTGAATCAAGGCATGTGTATGGGGGTGGGTTGGGCCATTTCTTTCGTCTGTTTCCTTGCGCTACCTCGCAAACGCGGGAGACAGCAAAAAAAAAAAAAAAAAAAAAATATATATATATATATATATATATATATATATATATATATTTTTTTTTTTTTTTTCATACTATTCGCCATTTCCCGCATTAGCGAGGTAGCGTTAAGAACAGAGGACTGGGCCTTTGAGGGAATATCCTCATATGGCCCCCTTCTCTGTTCCTTCTTTTGGATTAAGAATACTTCCCACGTATTCCCTGTGTGTCGAAGAAGGCGACTAAAAGGGGAGGGAGCGGGGAGCTGGAAATCCTCCCCTCTCGTTTTCTTTTTTTTTTTTCCAAAAGAAGGAACAGAGGTGGCCAGGTGAGGATATTCCAAAAAAGGCCTAGTCCTCTGTTCTTAACGCTACCTAGCTAACGCGGGAAATGGCGAATAGTTTAAAAAAAAAGATATATATATATATATATATATATATATATATATATATATATATATATATATATATATATATATATATATATATATATATACATATATATATATATATGAATATATATATATATATATATATATATATATATATATATATATATATATATATATATATATATATATATATATATATATATATATATATATATATATATATGTATATATATATATATATATATATATATATATATATATATATATATATATATATGAATAAACATATATATGTATTGGAGAGGATCACAATTTTGCGCGTGATCAAGATATTCCTATGAGTCCACGGGAAAATGAAATACGAAAAGTTCCCAAGGGCACTTTATTGAAATAATCACATCATCAGGGGAGACACAAGAGAGGAATATATCAGTAAGTTGATATACATCGAAGAGTCGAAGCTAGGACGACATTTGGTGAACATGTCATTGTCCATATATATATATATATATATATATATATATATATATATATATATATATATATATATATATATATATATATATATATATATATATATATATATATATATATATATATATATATATATATTTTTTTTTTTTTTTTTTGGGGCTTTGTCGCTGTCTCCCGCGTTTGCGAGGTAGCGCAAGGAAACAGACGAAAGAAATGGCCCAACCCACCCCCATACACATGTATATATATACGTCCACACACGTAAATATACATACCTACACAGCTTTCCATGGTTTACCCCAGACGCTTCACATGCCCCGATTCAATCCACTGACAGCACGTCAACCCCGGTATACCACATCGCTCCAATTCACTCTATTCCTTGCCCTCCTTTCACCCTCCTGCATGTTCAGTCCCCGATCACACAAAATCTTTTTCATTCCATCTTTCCACCTCCAATTTGGTCTCCCTCTTCTCCTCGTTCCCTCCACCTCCGACACATATATCCTCTTGGTCAATCTTTCCTCACTCATTCTCTCCATGTGCCCAAACCATTTCAAAACACCCTCTTCTGCTCTCTCAAACCACGCTCTTTTTATTTCCACACATCTCTCTTACCCTTACGTTACTCACTCGATCAAACCACCTCACACCACACATTGTCCTCAAACATCTCATTTCCAGCACATCCATCCTCCTGCGCACAACTCTATCCATAGCCCACGCCTCGCAACCATGCAACATTGTTGGAACCACTATTCCTTCAAACATACCCATTTTTGCTTTCCGAGATAATGTTCTCGACTTCCACACATTCTTCAAGGCCCCCATGATTTTCGCCCCCTCCCCCACCCTATGATCCACTTCCGCTTCCATGGTTCCATCCGCTACCAGATCAACTACCAGATATCTAAAGCACTTCACTTCCTCCAGTTTTTCTCCATTCAAACTCACCTCCCAATTGACTTGACCCTCAACCCTACTGTACCTAATAACCTTGCTCTTATTCACATTTACTCTTAACTTTCTTCTTCCACACACTTTTCCAAACTCAGTCACCAGCTTCTGCAGTTTCTCACATGAATCAGCCACCAGCGCTGTATCATCAGCGAACAACAACTGACTCACTTCCCAAGCTCTCTCATCCCCAACAGACTTCATCCTTGCCCCTCTTTCCAAAACTCTTGCATTTACCTCCCTAACAACCCCATCCATAAACAAATTAAACAACCATGGAGACATCACACACCCCTGCCGCAAACCTACATTCACTGAGAACCAATCACTTTCCTCTCTTCTTACACGTACACATGCCTTACATCCTCGATAAAAACTTTTCACTGCTTCTAACAACTTTCCTCCCACACCATATATTCTTAATACCTTCCACAGAGCATCTCTATCAACTCTATCATATATATATATATATACATATATATATATATATATATATATATATATATATATATATATATATATATATATGTATATATATATATATATATATATATATATATATATATATATATATATATATATATATATATATATATTATATTTATTTATTTTGCTTTGTGGCTGTCTCCCGCGTTAGCGAGGTGACACATTCGACAAACCTTCAAAATACTCACTCCATCTTCTCAGATCACCCATACTTGTTATCACCCCACCCCCCTGCCCATTAGCCCCCTTCACTGAAGTTCCCATTTGTTTCCTTGTCTTACGCTTTTTATTTACCTCCTTCCAAAACATCTTTTTATTCTCACAAAAATATGCCCTCTTTTTCACCTCTTCCACCTTTCTCCTGACTTCCTGCCTCTCTGTTTTACACATCTACTCATTTGCATTATTTCCCTGCTAAAATCGTCCAAATGCCTCTCTCTTTTCTCTCACTAATAATCATACCTCTTCATCCCAACAGTCAATACCCTTTCTAATCTGCCCACCTCTCAAGCTTCTCATGACACAAGCATCTTTTGCGCAAGCCATCACTGCTTCCCTACATACATCCGATTCATCCCCCACTCCCCTTACGTCCTTTGTTCTCACGTCTTTCCATTCTGTACTCAGTCATTCCTGGTATTTCCTCACACAATTCTCCTTCCCAATCTCACTTACTCTCACCACTCTTTTCATCCAAGTATTCTCTCTTCTTTTCTGAAAACCTCTACAAATCTTCATCTTCGCCTCCAAAAGACAATGATAAGCCATCCCTCAAGTTGCACCTCTCAGCACATTAACATCCAAAAGTCTCTCTTTCGCGCGCCTGTCAATTAACACGTAATCCAATAACGCTCTCTGGCCATCTCTCCTACTTACACGTATACTTATGTATATCCCTCTTTTTAAACCAGGTATTCCCAAGCACCAGTCCTTTTTCCGGACATAAATCTACTACATCTCCTCACATCACTACTACTTGTTATCACCTCCCCATTAGCCCCCTTCACTGAAGTTCCCATTGATTTCCTTGTCTTAAGTATATTATTTACCTCCTTCCAAAAAAATCTCTTTATTCTCCCTAAAATTTAATGATACTCTCTCACCCCATCTCTTATTTGCCTTCTTTTTCACCTCTTGCACCTTTCTATGACCTCCTGCCTCTCTTTTATACATCTTCCAGTCATATGGATTATTTCCCTGCAGATATCGTCGAAATTCCTCTCTCTTCACTTTTAATAACAATCTTACTTCTTCATCCCACCACTAACAACCCTTTGGAATCTGCCCACCTCCCACGCTTTTCATGCAACAAGCATCTTTTGCGCAAGCCATTACTGCTTCCCTAAATACATCCAATTCCTACTCCACTCCCCTTATGTCCTTTGTTCTCACCTTTTTCCATTGCGTACTCATTCTCTCCTGATACTCCTCACACAAGTCTTCCTTCCCCAAGCACAGTTACTCTCAACCACTCTCTTCACCCCAACATTTCTCTTTTTTTTCTGAAAACCACTACAAATCTTCCCTTCGCCTCCACAAGATAGATCAGACATCCTTCCCTTTGCTACTCTCAGCACTTAACCTCCAAAAGTGTCCTCTTTCGCGCGCCTGTCAATTAACACGTAATCCAAAACGCTCTCTGCCA